>NC_136984.1:30630273-30695273 GCF_032717465.1 Coenobita brevimanus | reverse complement strand
GGCCATCCCTTGCGGGGTGATGGCGTCTGGCGATAGGTAGACAGATGGATAGATAAAAAAAGCTGATGAAATGCAAAGGCCTATACCAGGCTTGGGTCCAGTACTTGGACCTGAGTACAAAATTTTGAGTACCGTACTTGTACTTGCACTTGAGATTTTAAAAATCAATGTACTTGTACTTGGGCCAAATGTACTTGAAAAAATCCAGTACTTTGAAGTAGTTTTTAAGTACAGTACAGTACTAATCATATAAGGTACATTGCATAAGTAAATATAGAACAATAACTGCTCTGCCTACGACATTAAGCAGATCTAATAAGTTATTTTAGTTGTACTGTTTGTTTTCCTAAACAGTAGGTCAGTAAATTATGAAATAATAATGACAGATCTTCACCTCTCTTAGGCGCTGTGGCCCGAGGTTCAGTTCAAATCTGACAACTACACAGATAGATACTTTTGGCGAAGCTTAACTCTATTCATTTTAGTCAGATCACTGTAATATATTACCATAATATGCTTCTTCACTAGATATTTGTTACTGAATTTAACATAAACATGTCTATAAAAAATAATAGATAATCTGTTGAAATGTACTTGTACTTAAGTACATTGTCAAGTACCTGGACTTGGACTTAAGTACTAAGCAAATCTTGTGCACTTGTACTTTTCTTCAGTACTTGTACTTGTCCACAAGTACTGGCACATGTACTTGGACCCATGCCTGGCCTATACATTTTTTAGCTAGTGCATAATAATAAAATCTGTCGAATATATCAGCTTCTAAAAAACAAAAGTAAAAATAAAAGTGTATTACAAAGCAAATGGTCCCCGTAAACATGATGTGGTTGCCATGGTAACGAGTTGTGCCTCTAATCACGTCTCGCCACTATTCTGCACCAAACTGCCCCACACAACCACCATGCCACCTGGCCACAAACACCAACAGATAGAAGAAGCTGGAACTGAACTGAAGACTGGATTCCTAGCGCCTGTCAAACACCATATGGCAGTAATTCAAAGCCAAGACACATGATAAGCAAAGCAACAAAAATCTGGACAGAAGACAGTAAGGGAGAGAATAATGACTACAAGATGTGGACTACTTACTGGAGGTTCTCAGGGTCAGGTATGGGTATTAAATAAATAATGAATTTTTCCCTGCAAAGGGGAATGTGGTTAAATTAGGGGAACTTGGCAGTGCTTAGTAGTGGTGGTGGTGGTGGTGGTAGGTGTAGTAGTAGTAGCAGTAGTAGTAGTAGTAGTAGTAGTAGTAGTAGCAGTAGTAGTAGTAGTAGTAGTAGTAGTAGAAGTATTGTTGTATAGTTATGTTCATCTACTGCCTATGTCCACCATTCTCCTTCCGGGGGGCAGGGCAGTAGCTGAGGGTGTTATTTAACCATGCAGTGTAGCCGCCCAGATATATCAGTGCCACCACATGAAGGCGTCCCCCTCCACCACCAAAGCAAAGTGGCAAATCAGCTTTATAGTTACAAATGGAACTGTATTAGGCTTTTGTCTGTAAACTATTGAAAATATAACCCCTTCAATCCAGTGACATCTATCTATCTATCCATCTATATCTATCTATGGCCACAAGACTTAATCCTATAAAGGGTGGCCACAAACAAATTGCCTCCACGTTGCTCTGTCCTCTGCGATTTGACTCCCCTCCCTCCAACTCACACCCCCTTCTCTCATATATTTCTTCATTCCATTCATCCATCTCATTCATGGTCTGCACGTCACTCATATACCCTCCTCTAGTCACTGATATACCCTCCTCTAGTCACTCATATACCCTCCTCTAGTCACTCATATACCCTCCTCTAGTCACTGATATACCCTCCTCTAGTCACTGATATACCCTCCTCTAGTCACTCATATACCCTCCTCTAGTCACTCATATACCCTCCTCTAGTCACTCATATACCCTCCTCTAGTCACTGATATACCCTCCTCTAGTCACTCACATACCCTCCTCTAGTCACTCATATACCCTCCTCTAGTCACTCACATACCCTCCTCTAGTCACTCATATACTCTCCTCTAGTCACTCATATACCCTCCTCTAGTCACTCATATACCCTCCTCTAGTCACTCATATACCCTCCTCTAGTCACTCATATACTCTCCTCTAGTCACTCATATACCCTCCTCTAGTCACTCACATACTCTCCTCTAGTCACTCATATACCCTCCTCTAGTCACTCATATACCCTCCTCTAGTCACTCATATACCCTCCTCTAGTCACTCATATACCCTCCTCTAGTCACTCATATACCCTCCTTTAGTCACTCATATACCCTCCTCTAGTCACTCATATACCCTCCTCTAGTCACTCATATACCCTCCTCTAGTCACTCACATACACTCCTAGTCAGTCTCTCATTGTCCATCGTGTCCACCTGGCCCAACCTATGCTTCAGATATTCTTGCTGCCTCAGGTGTTTATATTCAGCTTAGGACAGACTTCAAACTGGCGAGGTTACATACAGTATAACCTTCTTTACTGCCTTTACTATACCCGGGTGCAGTGGTGGCTGCTGCCCACTACCATCCACTCACTTGATGTAGTGCTGCCTACAGTATAACCTTCTTTACTGCCTTTACTATACCCGGGTGCAGTGGTGGCTGCTGCCCACTACCATCCACTCACTTGATGTAGTGCTGCCTACAGTATAACCTTCTTTACTGCCTTTACTATACCCGGGTGCAGTGGTGGCTGCTGGCCACTACCATCCACTCACTTGATGTAGTGCTGCCTACCTCTTCCTTCACCTGTCATTCCCTTTTTGTGTCTGGCCTCTTCACTTCCTGTTTTCCATCCTTCCTGTTGCTTTTTATTACTCTTCTTTCCACTTCAGGTGGCTCTACACTGAGTGACAAGCCTACTGGTTTCCTGTAACCAAGGAAACCCTTTACAGTAATGGGTGGTAACCATAACACCAAACAGCAGCATGATGTGCAGCCAACTATGGCGTAACCATGGCAACCCTTTACTGTACAACGCTGGGTGGTAACCATATAACAGAATGAAGTGCAGCCTACTGTGGCGTAACCATGGCAACCCATAACTGTACAACGCTGGGTGGTAACCATATAACAGAATGAAGTGCAGCCTACTATAGAGTAACCATGGCAATCCTTAACTGTACAACGCTGGGTGGTATCCATATAACAGGATGATGTGCAGCCTACTGTGGCGTAACCATGGCAACCCTTTACTGTAGAACGCTGGGTGGTAACCATATAACAGGATGATGTGCAGCCTACTGTGGCGTAACCATGGCAACCCTTTACTGTACAACGCTGGGTGGTAACCATATAACAGGATGATGTGCAGCCTACTGTGGCGTCCCTGTTACTGGATGCAGATACAAATTCCGTCTGGCAAGCCAACCTCCATACTCTTGCCCGCACCTGGCAGTGGCAAGGTGCTGTCCACTGCAAGGAAACACTGGTTCACTGCATGGCACGGCCCTGCAGGGGTAGTTGCTTGTTTGCGATTGATAGGTCTGCTCGCCCAGACAGACCAGGGTTACTCAACAACTGCTCACGAGTAGTCTTTAAACTGAATCAAGTGGTCTTGAGATACCAAGAACAAAATTTTAAATACCTCAATGGACTGAAGGGGTTACAGCTGTCTTAAAGTACAGTGTGGTGTACACATGGCAAGAATAACACTGACAATGGCACTGGATTGAAGGGGTTACAGCTGTCTTAAAGTACACTGTGGTGTACACATGGCAAGAATAACACTGACAATGGCACTGGACTGAAGGGGTTACAGCTGTCTTAAAGTACAGTACACTGTGGTGTACACATGGCAAGAATAACACTGACAATGTCACTGGACTGAAGGGGTTACAGCTGTCTTAAAGTACACTGTGGTGTACACATGGCAAGAATAACACTGACAATATGGCACTGGATTCAAGAAATTAAGAGCAAAAATGACTGGAAAAAGGGCAACATATAACAAGGAATTAGTGTATTCTTCTCGAGTGACACCCATGTGACTTAACAACATTTGTTCTAACTTGCCAAGATTCCCAACCCTTATCAGCCTGGTGATGGCCAGGTGTAGCCTTAGAAGGGTGGACTGACTTAAACTGATACAAACATGGAGAGGCATTTTGTCTGACTATTTTGTAAGAATAAAAGTATTTCATGAATGACCTAATTTGCCCCACAACATCCTCATGCAGATCTACCACCAACTTTAAAATCCCCAGCTCCAGGGGTGAACATCCTCTCTCTCAAGCTAATGGAAGTGACAAAATGAAAAATATAATATGTGAGGTGGTGTATGGGGTGAAGAGAAGACGAAAGGGGGTGCAAGGAACAGCATGGTGGAAGGAAGAGGTGAGACAGGCTGTGGAGCAAAAGAAGAAAATTTATAGTGAGTGGATGGGAGGCATGGAGGAAGTTGAGAGACGGAAAGGGGAGTTATATGTAGACAGGAAGAGAGAGGTGAAAAGATTATAATTATGTCCTGTGCTTGCCATTCTCAACAGGGTTCAGAAAGACCTCAGCTTAACACACCAAGACACAACACTTAGCCACATCAATAATTTTCGGTCTAAGTTGACTAAAATCACTTGGAGATGGCAAGAATATACTAAGACATCATCAGAGTGAAGTGGCAAAGAAAGAAGCTGACCTGGACTGAAAACACACCACACTCAAAGACACTAAATTTCATGTAGGTCTATCTATCTATCTATTGCCAGACGCCTCAATCCCGTAAGGGGTGGCCACAAACAAGTCTCCTCCATGTCGCCCTGTCCCCCGCCATTTCACTGCCCTGCTCCCAGCTCACACCCTTCTCTCATATACCTCTCCACTCCATCCACCTCAACCTCGGCCTCCCCCCTCCCTCTCCCCCCCTCCACCTCATTCTTATACACTCTCCTCGTTAGTCTCTCGCTCTCTATCCTCTCCACATGGCCAAACCACCTCAATGTATTTCTCCTAAAGCTTTCTACCACATCCACACCACAACGCTCCTTTCATTTAGGAAATACAGACAGATGGAGACAGTTCCAGAGTTGACCTACTGACTAAAATCACTTGGAGCCTGCCAGACTAAATTAAGGTGTCAGTGCATTAAGAGGGCTAAAAGACTCACCTTAATTCGAAAGCCACTACACTGGGGCCACTGGTTCTCTGTAACTTAGGCTGCCACGTACCGCTGCCTGACTCTGTATTCATGTTGCCATCTTGCAAGTAACCCAAGTAACGCACTAGTAACAAGTAACATCGTACCTGCAAGTGAAAGGAACAATTAGTTGCAGGTGGGGGGAGAAAGTGACCAATATTACTCTTGTTATTATCAAAGAAAATACACCACATGTTGAGCCTGTACCCCATGAAGAGTCCAAGAGGGGCCAAAATTGTTGTACAAGGCAGTATGTAAACAGAGCTTCACAAGACACTCACCTGCAATATCTGATGTGTGTGTGTGTGTGTGTGTGTGTGTGTGTGTGTGTGTGTGTGTGTGTGTGTGTGTGTGTAGCAGTGGCAGTAGGAAATGAATACCCAGTACATGATACACAACTGACACTGACAACACTGAGCCGTCGTTGCAACACACAAGAACTAGCCAGGTGGGGTAGCAGAGCAGCGTTATAAATGCACCACACTATTTTCACACAGGCCACACAACTTTAATGAAATATTAGAGTACACAGTCAAGTTGTCTATACCATGCAATATCTGCCCCAACCCAGCAGTGCTGAAAGCAATTTGCCTAATTACTGGACAAGATTTTTTGTGAATACCAGTAAGTATTATCCTCATCCAACTTTAAGCCCACAGTTCCCTTTATGACCTACGTATCAACTCTTATCATCATCCCCTATTACTCCCTCTTCAGTTATTTTTTTTTCCTCTCTCTCTCTCTCTCTCTCTCCAGACGAAATTGTTCACACTGGGGTAGACTACCAATCAGTGGACAAATCCCGTGTGGCCTCATTATACGCAGGTGTGGTTCACACCAAACAGGTATGAACAATACCACAAACCCTACAAACCCCCGGGCCACACCCCGCCCCAGCCCCTGATCCCCCCCCCCCCCCTAAATAGCCGCAAACATGGCTACTAAGCTGCCTCTTTGCAGGTTATTTTGCAATTTATGCAGATAATGAAAAGGCAGGATTAACATAATACACAATACCCGGTAGTAACGTGCAATAAGCAAACTAATTCGCTAAGGAAGAGGTGCTAAGAAAACCTGCTACACTGACGATACGGTGCTAAGATGATAAACAGCAGACCAGGTAACTTTGGTGCAGTTACCACGTGTACCTGTCAGGTTGCCTTCACCCCTTCAACAACGTGACATATTGCAATGTATTCAGGCCAGCAGCCTGGGTCGCCATCACCCCCTCATCACCTATTTCACCCAAATCTTCACAAAACTGTCCCGAAGTGGCAAGAATGACACAAAAAATCGTCTAAGGAAATACATCAACAGATAAATATAATCATTATACATGTTATGTGCGTCTGTAATCTGATCTCATAATTATACTGTTGTCACTAACTTAGCCTACAACTGCTGTCTCTTCCTCGTGAACTGTGAGTTGTAAAGAGATTACCATCACAATACGATACTAGTCATGAGGAAGTGCTATGGAAAGGATGCTGTTGGGCCACAGTTGTAGAGATTAGCATTAGAATACGATGCTAGTCACGAAGAAGTGCTATGGCTATGATGTTGAGCCGCAGTATTGTCTTTTTCTGGCACTGAGCTGTGAAATAAGCTTCAAAGGCCAAGAGTGTGGTCCAAGTTAGAGTACAAATTCCAGCTTTATTCTTTGTATCAGTAACCGATGTTATTCCGCTTAGGAGACTCCATGGTAGTGTGGGGCTGCATGCAGGCTGTGTCTAACCCTTCCACTTCCAAAACCCGTCTTCGCTAAATAAAGTGAAAAATAAAGTTATAATCGTCAGCAGGCAGCAGTAGTAAAGTGTTAGTGTGACTCCAGGTTGACCTAAACGTCTATCTACTGCCAGACGCCTTAATCCCGTAAGGGGTGGCCACAAACAAATCGCCTCCATGTCGCCCTATCCCCTGCCATTTCACTGCCCTGCTCCCAGCACACACCTCACTCTTATGTACCTCTCCACTCCATCCCTCCATCTCATCCTTGGCCTCCCCCTCCCTCTCCCCATCTCCACCTCATTCATACACTCTCCTAGTTAGTCTCTCGCTCTCCATCCTCTGCACATGGCCAAACGTACAAAGATAAAATCGTCAACAGACAGCGGTAGTAAAAGTGTTACTGTGCCTCCCTGCTCACCTAAACGTGAACCCGGTGGACTGCAGGATGAAGTTACCTCTCTGCAGTGCCACATCCTGCTTTCATGGGATAGGGATTGAGCAACGTATATATTAATAGTGGTACTGGCGTGGTTATATCAGTGCCACCACCTGCAGGCGTCCCCCTCCAACACGTCATCGGCTTGAAGGAGCTATGTACGTGGAATCCTCTTCAAAAAGTACCCCAAAACCCACATCATAATAAAAAAAAAAAAAAAAACGACAATAACCAATAAATCGACGGAAATACATAACATACGAACATTCTAAAAATTTCGGGGGCATAATGTTTACAAAATTTCGTCAAGGAAACGAAAAAAGCCGCCATCCCTTAAATATCTGCAAACAACAACATTCCCCCACCAAACTACACTTCTTTACCTCCATTACCTTGCATAACAACAGTAAGCAGAATTAAGTGGGCAAATTTTGCAAGGAAAACGTGGGGGCAGAGCAGGATACTTAAGCCGGTCATCTTCGACGTCAAATACCTCAATGCACCCACTCTCCCCCACACACGTACACCCTAATAATCTCTATCTAACATTAGTGAGTAGAATTATGTAAGTAGATGTGATGGACGCTGCCGAAAAACGACTCAGCAGGATACCTAAGCTGGCCTTCTTCGGCGTCTGTCCTTCCATTTACACCTCCAACCATCTCAAAACACGAATATTTCCATCACATACCTATACCCTAGTAATCTTCATTAACTCGTTAAATATTAACAAGCAGATTTATGCAGGTAAATCTGATGCTAGTAGTAGAATTATGGAAGTGGACCAGGATACTCACCAAGCCGGACTTCTCGAGCATCTGCTCGGATTTTGTCGCCCACTCTGATCACGAAACACGAATACTCACTAGAAATGCTCATCTCTGAGTTATCCCCATTGCCATAACTAATTTTCACAGGCAGAATAATGCAAGTAAATTAACTGTAACAGGTTGAAAATGTGGAATCAAGGCAGGATACTCACCTCATCAGTCGTAAAATGTTCCCTTGAGACATGGAGTCGGTTACACTTCCAACGCCAACCTCGGAAGTATTCATAAAGATCTTCAACCACTATCCGAGAATTAAAAAGTCTTCACAGCATTTTAAAATCATTAGAAATATTTATGTTTGGTTGATTATTTCGATTTTTATATTTTTTGATTGCGTTCGACCTGAAAGATAAACAAACAATTTTATACACGTCCACCGGACGCTCAAAATATTTATAATTTTGGAACCTTGGCTGCGTCTCCAACGTGGTGGCCGCGAAGTTCAAATTGGTGTTATAGTTTTGATCAATTCGCTGGTTTATATGGTAGTGTCGCTGCGCTTATGATCGAGTTAACTGTGTAAAAGATTTATATGCTATATTATTTGCATGGATGCTACCCTCTTACGGGATATTTTGGGTTTACTGACGATAACATGAAGCCAAGGTCAATAACTACCAACAAAATTCCCACATCTGGCACTCCTTTCTAGTTTCAAATTCTCCCCAAAATTAGTGTAAACCTCAGCAGTACTAAATATTACCTTTTTAGAGACTTAGAGAGGGAATCACGGTACAGTTTTCTTTTGCTTCCCTTAGACCAGTGGTTCTTAACCTTTTTTGAGCCACGGACCCCTTCGAGAATCCGGGGAAAGCTACGAACCCCTTCCCTGCAAAAATGCACATAAGCACATAAACACAGCATTTTGCATGCAATGAATATACTTTATTTTATTGACAACTACCTCAAGCAGCGTATGACATGCACAAAGTATAAAGCAGTCTTTACAAAGAATTATTTTCTTACTCTTTTTCATGCAAAAATTAATGGCCATTCGATGAAAAAATAAAATACATCCAACTTGCGCAAATTAAACAAAACAAAACTTTAATTCTGCTCAAAAGTTTATTTCAAGGAGAGGGTTGTTGTTGTTTGGCTTGAACAAGAAGATGACATTGTGGAGTGGTCTTGGACAAGGCAACACGCATGTCATCACTGACATCCAGGTGATTTCCACTTTTCGTTTGGATAGAAACAAACGCTGAAAACCCGAAAACCCTGACGCCCAAAGGTATGTAGTAGCAACTGAAGCAGAGCACCATAGCTCGCGTTGCCACACCAGGGCACGCTTGTCTCAACCAACACCAGAATTCAAGACTCTTCGTTTTTATCTATTTATTTTGGGGCAGCTAATGATGCCAAACGGCATCACGCAATATCCTTAAATTGTTCTCAATTATTCTGACCTTCACGGACCCCCTGAAGCCCATGGGGGTCCATGGACCCCAGGTTATGAACCCCTGCCTTAGACGAATATACTGTACTGTGACAGAGATACCGCGATGCAGCAACAAATAGCAGGTGTAGTTAGGTAGCGAGATTTTACAGAATACACAAATTATATACTTATGCCTGTGTCTTGATGAGATGTCTAATAGTTCCCTGTCGATCTTACACACCCTTCCAGCACCTTACACACCCTTCCAGCACCTTACACACCCTTCCCAGCACCTTACACACCCTTCCCAGCACCTTACACACCCTTCCCAGCACCTTACACACCCTTCCCAGCACCTTACACACCCTTCCCAGCACCTTACACACCCTTCCCAGCACCTTACACACCCTTCCCAGCACCTTACACACCCTTCCCAGTACCTTACATACCCTTCCAGCACCTTACACACCCTTCCAGCACCTTACACACCCTTCCCAGCACCTTACACACCCTTCCAGCACCTTACACACCCTTCCCAGCACCTTACACATCCTTCCAGCACCTTACACACCCTTCCCAGCACCTTACACACCCTTCCCAGCACCTTACACACCCTTCCAGCACCTTACACACCCTTCCAGCACCTTACACACCCTTCCCAGCACCTTACACACCCTTCCCAGCACCTTACACACGCTTCCCATGTCGCCCTGTTCCCCGCCATTTCATTGCCCTGCTCCCAGCTCACACCCCCTCTCTCATATACCTCTCCACTCCATCCCTCCATCTCATCCTTGGCCTACCCCTCCCTCTCCCCCCTCCACCTCACTCACATACACTCCTCGTCAGTCTCTCACTCTCCATCCTCTCCACATGGCCAAACCACCTCAGTGTGTTTCTCCTAACGCTTCCTATCACATCCACATCCACACCACAACGCTCCTTCACTTCCTTATTTGTCATAGTCTAAATACCGTCTGAACATTTCCTCATCACCTAAAAGTTCTTGGTCTTTTCACATTAGTCTCATGTACCCATTTCATTTTAATTTTATCGGAAATGGCTAAACTAAGCAATACCAGCTCTTCTTCGTCCTCCACCTCCTCACAGGACCACTGGGTACTGTCTTCCATGGCTCCAGTGATACAATTGATCGCAACATCCGCAACGTAACTCGCTGACATCGCTGCCCGTGTGAAAAGTAACATCTTAAGCATCACGAAGGGACTGGGGTGTATTGGTGTTGTGATGAGGAGGGGTAGACTGAGATGGTTTGGCCATGTGAAGAGGATGGATGATGACAACTGGGTGTGGAGAGTGAGAGGTGTGAATGAAGAGTTGAGAGGAAGGATGGGACTGGAGTGTATTGGTGTTGTGATGAAGAGGGGTAGATTGAGATGGTTTGGGAGGAAGGATGGGACTGGAGTGTATTGGTGTTGTGATGAGGAGGGGTAGATTGAGATGGTTTGGGAGGAAGGATGGGACTGGAGTGTATTGGTGTTGTGATGAGGAGGGGTAGATTGAGGTAGTTTGAACATGTAGAAAGGATGGAGGATGACCCAGGAGGGGTAGACTGAGATGGTTAGGGCATGTGGAGAGGATGGAGGATGCGAACTGGGTGTGGAGAGGTAGACTGAGATGGTTAGGGCATGTGGAGAGGATGGAGGAGGACAGGTGGGTGCGGAAGATGGGAAGTGTAAACGTCGGGGGTAGGGGTGTGAGAGGCAGACCGAAAAAGACCTGGGACGAGGTCATAGAGTGTGACCTTAGGGGTAAGGGACTCAATAGGGAGGCTGCCAGAGATCAAGCAGCGTAGAGTGCCGTCTTTACGAACTGTCCGTCTCCTCCAAGTTGATGTTGTCCCATGCTAAGGTGGGGACAGATATTAACGAGTAGTTTGGGAAATAAATCGTTAAGGAAGAGGTGTTAGGGAGCCTCCTTACCCGTATGTATGTTTCTTAGCACCGCAACCTCCTGAAAATGACAAGCTTTGGTCCATTCTCGTCGGGCAAGGAAGATCCCAAACACCTCTTCCTTAACGATTTATTTTCCAAACTACTCATTACCATCCCGTGGTTGGCTTCTAATGTCTTGCCAGTATCAACACAGATTGCATAAGTTACACACAAGAATATAGCAAGGCAGCAGAATAAGAAATAAATTGTAAGGAGGCTGCCTAATGCCTCTTCTTAACTATTTACTTTCCAAACTATTGTACTGATTAAGTAAACAGAAATATATTAATTAATATCATCCGTAATATGGGAGATTTCCAAGTACCTCTGCACCGACAATTTACTTTCAGTATTACACATTAATGTTATTATTCATGTAATCTGTCATTTTTAATACCGGCGTAGATTCCATTTATAACATACTGCAGGATTTTATGGTATATGCGCCAAGCAATCGCCGAGGAAGACACACTACGGAATCTCCAATGAGAGATTACGGCTGAAGCATTAATGTCGGCACAATGCAGGTCAGAGTAACATAGAAGAGAATATTAAGGTGCATGGTGTAAAATAAATCGCTTAAGAAGAGGTGTTACGGAATGATCAAAGTTAGTTGAAAATTAACTCGTAATATCGTTGGAATGGTGGCCTTCACAGCACTTTTTCCTTAGCGATTTATTTTCAAATCAGGCCTTTCTGTTGGCTGGTATGATATTTATACTTTGCTAATACCGCCATAGTTTGCATCAATCGCACACAAGAGGATATTAAGGTGGTGTGTGCAAAATAGTTCGCCGAGAAGGAAATGTTACGAAATCTCCTACATGAGAGATTACGGCTTAATTTAAATATCGGCACAGTTGCCTCAGCTACATCTATCTGTCTATCTATAGCCCGACGCCCTAATCCAGCAAAGGGTGGCCGCAGACAAAACGCCTCAAAGTCGCTCTGTCACCCACCATTTGTCTACCCTCCCCCCAACTCATTCTCTCCTCCCTCATATACCTCTCAACTCCATCCCTCCACCTCATCCTCGGTCTACTCCTCCCTCTCCCTCCCTCCACCTCACCTACATACACCCTCTTAGTCAGTCTTTCATTCTCCATTCTCTCCACATGTCCAAACCACCTCAGTGTATTGCTCCTAATCTTCTCAACCACATCCACATCCACCTCACAACGTTCCTTCACTTCTTCATTCGTCAACCTGTCCCTCCACGTCACTCCACATGCTCCTCTCAAGTAACTCATTTCCACTGCTCTTACTCTTGACTTGTTCCCCTCTTGCAAGGTCCACGCCTCGCTTCCATACGTCAGGGTAGGGATCACAATACTATCATGCAGTGACTTCTTAACTTCCATACTCACCTCCCTATTTCTCATCACTGCTTTCAGTGTACCAACGACCTTCCTTCCCTGCTGTACCCTTTCACGCACTTCATCCCCCAAAGTTCCATCCTTACTCATCACACTACCCAAGTACTTGTATAATATTAATAATAATAATAATAATAATAATAATAACAATACTATAATAATAATGGACAAAATAATAATAACAATAATTATATTAATAATAATAATAACAATAATAATAGTAATAATAACAATAATAATAATAATAATAATAATAATAATAATAATAATAATAATAACAATAATAATAATATTAATAATAATAGAAATAATAATAAAAATAATAATAATAATAATAAATAATAATAATAACAGCACCAGTCCACGGGGCTAACCTTGTCCTTTACAGGCCAGGCTAATGGTGCGGCACACAGTGTGGTGGTAGTAATAATAATAATAATAATAATAATAGCCTATCTATGAATCTATCTATTGCCAGACACCTTAATCCCGTACGGGGTGGTCACAAACAAATCGCTTCCACGTCGCCCTGTCCCCCGCCATTTCACTGCCCTGCTCCCAACTCACACCCCCCTCTCTCATATACCTCTCTACTCCATCCCTCCATCTCATCCTCGGCCTCCCCCTCCCTCTCCCCCCCTCCACCTCACTCACATACACTCTCCTCTTCAGTCTCTCACTCTCCATCCTCTCCACATGGCCAAACCACCTTAGTGTGTTCCTCCTAACGCTTCCTATCACATCCACATCCACACCACAATGCTCCTTTATATCCTCATTCGTCAGCCTGTCTCTCCACGTGACTCCACAGGCTCCTCTTAAATAACTCATTTCCACTGCTCTCACTCTTGACTTGTGTCCTTCCAACAATGTCCAAGCTTCACTTCCATATGTTAGAGTTGGTATCACAATACTGTCCTGTAGTAACTTTTTCACTTCCATGCTCACTTCCTTGTTTCTTACCACTGCTTTCAAAGAACCAGCAACCTTTCTTCCCTGCTGTACCCTTTCAAGTACTTCACCCTCCAAACTTCCATCCTTACTCATCACACTACCCAAGTACTTAAACGTACTCACATTTTCCAATTCCTCACCATCCAACCTCGCTGTACATTCACTGATTTCACCTCTCTCAAAGACCATCACTTTACTCTTCCCTACATTCACCTTTAGATTCCGTTTCTTACACACTCTCCCAAACTCATCCACTAAGCCTTGCAGCTCCCCTTCGTTTTCACTCAACAATACAGGATCATCTGCAAACAACAGTACAGGGAGTTTCCAAACACTATCCTCTCTCACTAGGGCCACTCCAACCTCCACTACCCTACCATGTACCTCTTTTATTACCCCATCCATGTACAGATTGAACAACCATGGAGACATGACACATCCCTGATTCAACCCAACCTTCAAAGAGAAAAATTCACTCAGTTCACTATCCACACGCACTGCAGCCTTAGCACCATCATACATACTCTTCACAGCATTCAGCAACTTCCCATCTACTCCATATATTCTTAACACTTTCCACAATCCTTGTCTATCCACCCTGTCATATGCTTTCTCCAAATCCTAATTCTGAAGGTAGGTATTTAAGTTAGATTGGGTTAGGTTGCTTTTATTCTAACATGCAGTTTGTAATTTTGTGATATAACATTTTGCCTGGGAGGGATACATGGAAATTGTAGTCAGAATTATAATAAAAGGTAAAAACCCATCCATGTTTAACCCTTTGGCCACGTTAGGTGACTGTGGTGGCCCTACTAATTATTCCACATGACACGTCAGGCAACTTCAGTCCACAGGCGAAAACACATTTACCTCCACACAGCTTTTTTTTTATTTTATACAAATACGGTAAGTTTTGATTTGTATTATGTGACAGCAAACAGCATACATGTGTCTAGTGTACAGTTGCGAGCAGATGACTCGAGGCCACCTAGTCCACCAACATGTTGGTGTTTTATCTGGCAACAGTGGTAGCTGTGAACTTGACCGAGATTCAGTCAGCTGTTCGGGCGAAACAAACCCAGTGATAATTTGTCAATGTGCAGTTCTAACTGGTCTCCAATCAATATCATGCAAGTAAACGTATTATATTGATAATGATTAACGTGTCATATACATGGTAGGTATATTTATAACCACAGTATTACAACACTGGCATCCATATAGTGGTGCGTTCATTCATGTGAGACACACGGGTATCCCGAGTGTTCTGCTCCATCACCACCTTGGTTTGTGACGTAGGCACCACGTGACGCCACGTATGGGGAGAGGCATGAAGATGGAACCAATTGGCCCGTTCATGATGATAAACATTTGTAGAGAGTAATCGTTCGACTTTATCACTCGAATATTAAAGAAACATTGGTTTTCTCTGTCAAAACAATCCTATTACAACCTCTAATCTCATATAAATTAAATGCCGCAGCCTACCACTTGCCTCCTCATTCCCCTCCCATCACACGTCCCACCTCGTCCCGCCCTTCCTCACCCACCACCCTCCATATAACTCCCACACCCCCATCCCCTTGTTCCGCCTACTGTGGTGTGAACCTTTAACTGTACTACCTGTTCTAGAGTCAGAGGTCGACGAAAGTGAGGTTAATTGTGAGGGACGACTGGCACGACGGTGTTTTTTGTGATAATAATGCTAGGTTGTGGGGAAGCCGATAACCCTACGGCATATCTCTTGAAAACTGGTAAAGGTTGTTTGGTTCACGACGATAGTCGAACAAAATAAATCACTACCGATACCCGTGTGTCTCACATGAATGAACGCACCACTATATGGATGCCAGTGTTGTAATACTATGGTTATAAATATACCTACCATGTATATGACACGTTAATCATTATCAATATAATACGTTTCCTTGCATGATATTGATTGGAGACAAGTTAGAACTGCACATTGACAATTTGTCACTGGGTTTGTTTCGCCCGAACAGCTGACTGAATCTCGGTCAAGATCACAGCTACCACTGTTGCCAGATAAAACATCAACATCTTGGTGGACTAGGTGGCCTCGAGTCATCTGCTCGCAACTGTACATATACAAGTGAAAAACATTGCTTGAAGTCAATAATATCGTCATCTTTCTAATGCATACAATAACAAAAATTAATTATTATTGCATTTTTTCTCAGAAAATGAAATTCTCTCATAGAAAGGTGCATTTTTGGCCATTATCACAGTATCAAATGGAAACTTAACCGTCATGTCCTATTATAAAAGTAGCAACAAAGTTATAATTAGCACTTTGATTTTTTAGGGACTTAGGCCGCGTCCAGGGCAGTGACCGAGAAATGACAGGTGGCGGCCAGAGGGTTAAATAGAAAAGAATTATTGGCCAATGTTTATGCAAATTACCAACTACTGTACCCAAACTAAAAATTAATACAAACCTGAGCATTTATCAGCACAGTATTTAATCCCCTTCAGCTTACCTTATGAATTGGTACTTTTTGTATTTATAGGTTAGGTTGATTTTAGGCCACCAGAGTTTTGGTCATTGTTTTGATCTAACCATATATCTGAGAGAGACCTGGGCAAAGGATAGAATTAGAAGGAAACTTCCAGTGTAAAAATACCCAATTATAGAATGTTGAGTTGCTTTCAGAATGTTTAGAAGAGAAACTGATTAGTTGTAGGTGCTCTAATTGGGCATGTTAGTTTTTTTTTTCCTTGGCATAAGTGAGTGAGAGACTAAAAAGGAGAGTACTTGAGAATGAAGTGGGGAGGAGAGAGAGGGGGAGGCCAAGGATGAGGTGGAGGGATGGTGTGGAAAGATATGAGAGAGGGGGATGTGAGCTGGGGGTAGGGCTAGGGCAACATGGAGGCTATATGTTTCTGGCCAGCCCTTACGGTATTACGGCGTCTGGCAATAGACAGATAGACAGATTAGTGTAGGTAACAATGCCTAGTCTGTTAGGCAAGTTTGTAGTGTTTTCAGCATCCAAGTTTTGCCAGAATAAGATAAAAATTCCTCTACAGTATTTCATTTAGGTCCATATTCTCTTACCGTACTGTTCCCTTGTTATAGAAATCCTGCCAGTTTTGCCACACTGTGCATGAATAACACAGCCATCCCTATCCCAGACTAAATCAAAGGAAGAGGTGTTAGGGAGCTGCCTTAACTGACAACAATAACACAGCCATCCCTATCCCAGACTAAATCAAAGGAAGAGGTGTTAGGGAGCTGCCTTAACTGACAACAATAACACAGCCATCCCTATCCCAGACTAAATCAAAGGAAGAGGTGTTAGGGAGCTGCCTTAACTGACAACAATAACACAGCCATCCCTATCCCAGACTAAATCAAAGGAAGAGATGTTAGGGAGCTGCCTTAACTGACGAGAATCAATCTACAGCCAGACGCCATAATCCCGTATCTATCTATCTATCTCTAGCCAGACGCCGTAATCCCGTATCTATCTATCTATCTATCTCTAGCCAGACGCCATAATCCCGTATCTATCTATCTATCTCTAGCCAGACGCCATAATCCCGTATCTATCTATCTTTCTCTAGCCAGACGCCATAATCCCGTATCTATCTATCTATCTATCTATCTCTGGCCAGACGCCATAATCCCGTATCTATCTATCTTTCTCTAGCCAGACGCCATAATCCCGTATCTATCTATCTCTCTCTAGCCAGACGCCATAATCCCGTATCTATCTATCTATCTCTAGCCAGACGCCATAATCCCGTATCTATCTATCTATCTCTAGCCAGACGCCATAATCCCGTATCTATCTATCTATCTCTAGCCAGACGCCATAATCCCGTATCTATCTATCTCTCTCTAGCCAGACGCCATAATCCCGTATCTATCTATCTCTCTCTAGCCAGACGCCATAATCCCGTATCTATCTATCTATCTCTAGCCAGACGCCATAATCCCGTATTCTATCTATCTCTAGCCAGACGCCATAATCCCGTATCTATCTATCTTTCTCTAGCCAGACGCCATAATCGGGTAAGGGGTGGCCGTTTGTCTTCAGTTGTTTTATGGGGAGGGGCACTAACCCTCAGCCAACCCACTTGTTGACAGGGAACACGTATGGGTTAGTTATGTGGTTACCACCCAGCGTTGTAAATGGTTTCCTGGCTTACAGGAAGCCACCTGAATAGGGAAGAAGAGTAATAAAAAGTGAGAGGAAAGGTGGGAGAAATAGGAAGAGAGGAGGACCGACATAAAATAATAATGATAAAGGTGAAGGAAGGAGTAGGTAGCAGTACATCAAATACTGTAAGTGGATCACACCTAAAACGTGTTTTTTTTCATTGATAAAAGTGCTGTCATGTAGGCTTTCACTCAGTTTTATTTCACCGTATGCATAATTGGTGGCGCCAAGATTTCCAACATTTCTTCATTGGTCGTGTGGCTGGATTGGCTGTTAGTGTTTTACCATTATGCTGTTTGTACACGTGCCTTGATGTGATAAAAAGCGTTAGCAGAAATACATTGAGCTGGTTTGGCCATGTGGAGAGCATGGAGGGCGAGAGACTAATGAGGAGAGTTTATGTGAGTGTGGTGAAGTGGGGGAGAGGGAGAGGGAGGCTGAGAATGACAAGGAGTGAAAAGGTATATGAGAGAGAGTGGTGTGAGCTGGGGGAGGGCAGTGTAATGGCAGGGGACGGGGTGACATGTAGGCGATTTGTTTGTGGCCACCCATTACAGGATTAAGGTGTCTGGCAGTAGACTTGCCTGCTGGCAAGTGTCTGCCTTGGTCACCTAATGGTGGCTCTTCACACTGCTCAATCTCTGGCAGCCTCCCTGTTCAGTCCCTTATCCTGAAGTCACTCTATTGTATCGGTTAAAGGCTCCATCATTCTTGCATGTGTCAGCCTTGGTCACCTAATGGCAGCTCTCCACACTGCTCAATCTCTGGCAGCCTCCCTGTTCAGTCCCATATCCCTGAGATCACACTGTATGACCTCGTGCCAGGTCTTTTGGGTGTGCCTCGTGACCCAGCCCCTGATGTTTGTAATGGCCAATAATTACTGATAAGAATGATAAAGCACAAGTGTGTTTGTAGTCTCCATTAATTACACCAGCTTGCTCAGTACCTACAGCCTTTGGGAAGTTTTTGGCGGTGAAATTGAAAAGGGCAGAATTCCGGCAGCATTTTGAGCAGCGTTGTATTAGTGAGATACAAGCGTGTTGGGTGTAGTCAAGTAATGTATCAGTAAATGTCATATAGGATTTGTATACAGGGAGTGGGTTTATTTCTGTAGCTTAGGACTCATTATTTGCCTTCCTTAAGCATCCTATTGAGAGATTGTCTGTGGTTAGGGAGACACAGCAAGCCTCTCACATTATGAATATTAGCCACCAAAGGAAAGTTTGTGGGTGAAATATTGACCTTTTGTTACACACACACACACACACACACACACACACACACACACACACACACACACACACATTTCATTAAGAGGTACAATAAGTGCTTTAGTATTTAGTCTTGGCTACATGGTTCGTTATACCCCTTGTGGTGTCCATCCAGTCCTGTGTTGCACCAGCACGAAATTTATGTGACTAATTGACTATCCACACTGCTCGATCTCTGGCAGCCTCTACTGTAGTTCATGCTCCACACTGCTTGATCTCTGGCAGCCTCTAATTGATGCTCCACACTGCTTGAACTCTGGTAGCTTCTAATTGACACTCCACACTGCTTGATCTCTGGCAGCCTTAGTTGACTCTCGACACTGCTTGATCTCTGGCAGCCTCTAGTTGACACTCTATTTGATGCTCCACACTTCTTGATCCCTGGCAGCCTCTAGTTGACAGTCCACACTGCTTGATCTCTGGCAGCCTTAGTTGACTCCACACTGCTCAGTCTCTGGCAGCCTCTAGTTGACTATCCATAATGCTTGATCTCTGGCAGCCTTAGTTGACTCTCCACTTTGCTCAGTCTCTGGCAGCCTTAGTTGACTCTCCACACTGCTCAATCTCTGGCAGCCTCTAGTTGACTCTCCACATTGCTCAATCTCTGGCAGCCTTAGTTGACTCTCCACACTCCTCAATCTCTGGCAGCCTTAGTTGACTCTCCACACTGCTCAGTCTCTGGCAGCCTCTAGATGACTCCCTACAGTGCTCAATCTCTGGCAGCCTCCCTATTCAGTCCCTTATCCCTGAGGTCACACTCTCGTCCCAGGTCTACCTTTGTGCTTAGCTGCCTACCCTTGAATGTACCTCAACACATCTGCCTGACCACCTTAACCCACTACACCACCAGGCTGCCAAACAGTAACATCAATTCCTTCAGCATGCCTTATTCCCCGCCAATTTGCAGGAGTATTTTTTTTACCCCTATCCAGTGTAACTATAGTTCTGTCACACCAACTTGGCCCAAATTTTCGTCCTTCAGCTTACCTCACGTAGCTCAGTGGCAGAGAAAGACAATGGTACAGGCCTGACTCCTTTCCCTAGCACTTCTTCGTGACTAGCATCCTATTGTGCTCCCAGTCTGTTGTTACACTGCAGCATTTAGGCTGGAGAGGTGTCAGTTTTAGGCCAAGTTAGAGTACAAAGAGTATAACTTTGTACTGTTGCTGCCACCACACCATTTTATTCAGCTGTTATCACATCAGTTATGGGGTTATAGTGTCCAGTAATTTCCTTAGCTAGCCTCTCTGTCTATAGCCACACGCCTTAATCCTGTATGGGGTGGCCACAAACAAATCACCTCCATGTCACCCTGTCCCCTGCCATTTCAATGCCCAAATTACATCCCCCCCCTCATATACCTGCACTACATACCTCCATCTCATTCTTGGTCTCCCCCTATCCCTTCCACTTCACTTACATACTCTCCTAGTTAGTCTCTCACCTTCATACCCAAGTGTTTGTAGTATTCTGTATTTTTTGTTTTCATGCCACAGTTCTTATTGTATCATATTAAGGCTCCAACCTGCTTGCATGCATCGCCCTTGGTCACCTAATGGCGGCTTTCCATGCTGCTCGATCTCTGGCAGCTTCCTTATTCAGTGCCTTAATCCTTGCCAGATTTCTATTCTGGTTTTGACATTCTTGGCCAGCTTAAGGTAAAGTAGGAGAGTAACAAAGATCCATCTATCTATTGCCAGATGCCTTAATCCCCTAAGAGGTGGCTACAAACAAATCACCTCCATGTTGCCCTGTACCCCGCCATTTCACTGCCCTCCCCCCAGCTCACACCCCTTTCTTTCCCTCTTTACTTAATCTCTCCATCTCATCCTCAGCCTCCCCCTCCACCTCATTCATACTCTCCTAGTTAGTCTTGCTCTCTATCCTCTCTACAGTACATGGCCAAACCACCTCAGTGTGTTTCTGCTAATGCTTTCTATCACATCAGTATGTTAAGTAGCTAAGAAAGATGTGTTAGGAACCTCTTCAGCTAGACTCATTTTACTCTAACTTGGCCTAAAATTGGCATCTATCCGTCGTGAATATTGAGATGAGACTAGATTAATGGTAGAGCATGATGCTAGTCACAAAGAAGTGCTATGGGAAGGATACAGAACCATAGTTAAAATGCCCGCGACCGGACCTTCCGCCCCGCCACCCCCCACACCACCACCGGGCCACCACCACCCCACCACCCGAGGAGGAGATAACGGTCAGATTAGTGACCCGGGACAAGAGGGTCATCCGACCACCTCTGACCTGGGCCCCTTCTCCCCGCAACTACCTCAACACCAGGTGAGCCCAGACCCGCAACAAGTTATACGGCGGGTTAACCCTCGACAGCAGTGGGGTGGGACTGATACGTCAGTCCCTCGTAGTCTTGTGGTGACGACCACAACTTCACCTCAACGGGACAGGAGGTCCCTAGGTGAGCCACGGGGTGTTTCCACCTACTGCCACCGCGAGCCACGAGGGAGTCCCTTCCTCTGCCGCAGTAACCCACGTGAGCCACGAGGGGCTTGTCTCCTCTGCCACAGTGAGCCACGAGGGCATAATACCCTCTGCCACTATCAGGACAGGAGGTCCTTTGACGAGGGAAGAGAGCCCTCTATAACAAATAGGGCAGGAGGCCCAATAGTGGATTGTACGGGGCTCACGCCCCTAGCCACTCTAAGGGTAAGAGACCCTCACACACCGCCACAAGTGGGTCCCAGTACCGATCAACCTGGTGCCACGGCAATTATAAAGACAAGAGAGAGAGTCGCCTCTGTGCTACCCTCCATAAGTGTAAGACAGACCACGGCCTCCGTGTGTCCTCTAGAGCCAGCTAACTCCTGCAGGAGTAGCCGGACACCACCCGGGGGAGTTACCCCTAAAGTGTCACCTGAACAGAGGCCTGGTCCCAGTCGGGACCTACCTCCTACCACCGGGGAATTCTTGTCTTCCCCAGGTACCAGCGGGAGACGAGGCCGCAGCCCACACCTGACGGCGCATTCCCCGGTAGACTTCCGCAGTCCTCGGACCCCTAGGCGAGCCTGGCAACCCGTCAACGCCGACCTCCCCCTGCCGCAGACCCTACGACGTCAGGCCCGTCTGCTACACCTGTTTGGCCCCAGTCCCTAGGGCCAACACAGACAGGCCTCCCTTCACAGTGACCAGAGGAGGGCCTATAACAGGTCGAGACCCCAGGCAAGAGGGTCTCCCTGCACCGTGACCAGAGGAGGACCTACAACAGGTCGAGACCCC
Source organism: Coenobita brevimanus (assembly GCF_032717465.1). NCBI lineage: Eukaryota > Metazoa > Arthropoda > Malacostraca > Decapoda > Coenobitidae > Coenobita > Coenobita brevimanus. The sequence continues at coordinate 30,672,753 of NC_136984.1, read as the reverse complement.
AGGCAAGAGGGTCTCCCTGCACCGTGACCAGAGTGGGGACCTACACCTTACAGTGACAAAGTGATATCGCCCCAGAAACTCGGGCAAGAATAGTGACTTCCCCTTCCCTGTACTGATCCAGTCACAGAGTGAACCAGCGGGAATACACCAAAAAGTGTCCGTAAATACCTTCCCCTAACAAAGACTATAAGTTCTGGGTTCATCCGAACAGTGCTATCCCAAAGTCCAATCTAGAGTAGTCCCCCCCCCATTGTCAGTGTACGCACGGGCGAGAGTTGCCGCGCCGAGCCTAAACAGTGAACTCTAGTGCTCTACCTCCCTTGCTAACTTATAGTAATAATCCCTCCTCGGCTCATCAAGCCCAGACATCTCCATTGCCCCGACACGCTAAGACCTTTTGGACTTTGATACAAGTGAATCCCATCCACTTACGGACTCTTAACCTATCATAAAGCATAATTAAGGAGTGTGTGAATATCCCATATTACATTAACGTAACTCTGTATGTCTGTATCCTCTGTTTATAATACCATCCTATGTGATATTGTTAAGGTGTTGTAATTAAGGTAATAGATGTGTTAAAGGTGGACTGCCTAGTTTTTATGTCCTGTTCCCTTGTTAGTGCATTACTTCCGGTCCAGAAAAAGGACCCCGTTCAGTAGCTAGTGTCTTTAGTACGAGGAGTCGGCCTAAAAACACTCAGCATAACACTGGTGGCAAGCGGTGGTTCTGGATCCGAGTAACGCACGGGGGAACGTTAAAGGAAACCTTGCACAATGGCAGCTAAACCGCACATTCAATTACCAAAATTCAACCCGGACCAATGTGACATAGATGTTTATTTGGACATGATCAAACCCCTTTTAGACATAGGATTTGAATCAGATAAGGAGAAAATTGCAGTCACACTCACCGAATCTGGGAAAAATCATCACAAATGTCGCACCCAAAATAGTCCCAGAACTGTCATGGGACCAGTTCACTCAGATAGTGAAACAGGCTTTCATGCCTTCCATGGGCAGAGTTGTCGCACTCTCACAACTCGACGCCCTCACCTACGACGGTAACCTGGATGATACTTTCACCCAGGCTCGGCGCCTCGTCACCGCCGCTTATCCCGAAGCTGAAGTACATACTCGGGACACTCATACCTTCAACGCCCTGCTGAGGATCCTCCCGAGCATAGTCAGGGAACATTTCTCCATATATGATCCCTCAGGAAATATGGACCAAGACCTGCAGCTCGTCAGGCGCCTACTCGCCGCCCGTCCCACACCACAACCGCTTCACGCAGTGACAAAGTTCCCCACAAACCACAACCTCCCACCAAAAGCCAAGCCGGCGCCCCACCCACAACCCCAGGGAACAAGGGAACTTAATCAGTATAAACCCTTGGGAGTTCACGGCTTGCAGCCGCACCTGCCCCCTTCATGACATAAGGGAACAACTCAAGGCGAATCGGCGAAAGAACCCTCAACAAAACCGTAGGAAAGTTTCCTCCCTTGAAGACGACGCCCAGAAGGACGACATACCACCACTGCTCTACCAAGGACCGGAAGAAGACGAGCACGACGACTACCCCCATCCTCAGCAGATGGATTTTTAGGCCCGCCCCCGCACCTCCCCACGGTGGCGGGGGCCACCTCAAATACCTACAAACCCCCAGTCTACAACAAGATATGGCTGAATGGGGTCAAGACAAGATTACTGGTGGACACGGGAGCAGCCAGATCTTGTCTCTACTCCCACTTCTACTCCCGCCACATCGCAGCATTCAGCCCACTTCTCCCCACTTCAGCCAACCTCGTAGACGCCGGGGATGGCCCCCTACCCATCCGTGGGGAAACCAGGGCCTTACAAACTACCACCCACCAACGAGTCTCCACCAACCACCCATTCATCATTTTTGACTCCTCCTGCAGCCAATATGATGGTTACCTTGGCCTGGACCTGCTGCAGAAACTCCACGCGACCATTGATTGCTATCAACGTCGCCTCCACTTCAGTCCAGCCCAACCCAACCAAGCATTCACCGACAAGAAAAAAAAAAGAAAAAAAAAAAACACCATCACCACCCCCACACCTCCCACCCACACAACACACCACCACACGCTCCACCTCCAGCCCACCGGTTCCTGTAACCCAAGCTTACACTCCCCAAGGACCTCAGTAACTTCCCTCCCACCACCACCCCCCACTCCACCCTTGCCATCACAAAACCCCTCATTCCCTGCCACTATTGCCTCCACCATTACCATTCCACCCCACCACGAAGCATGGGTGACGCTCACCAGACCCTCAAGTACATCAGTCCTTTTTTCACCATCCATCCCCAACGGGCCCTTATCATCCTGCCTAGTCTCCCCCACTTTCCTCCCTCCCAACGCCCACCAGATACGTATTGCTAATCTCGCCACAACACCTTTAACCCTGCCCCGAGGCCTCATAATCGGCGACACAGAAGAGGAAGAACCATGCCCAACACCACCCCCCAATCACCCCACCCTCCCCAACATACCACCACATCTCTCCCCTGCCCAGTCAAACAGCCTCCACCAACTACTCCTGGACTTCCAGGACTTATTCTCCGTCGGCCCCACTGATCTCGGCCATACCACCTACCTCAGCCACGAAATTCACACTACAGGACCTCCCATTCGCCAACCATCTCGCAGAAAAAATCCTAAACAACGGGCTGAAGAAGACCGGCAGGTTCAAGAAAATGCTAGATGCCGGTGTCATATCAAACTCCCCCAGCCCAGGGTCATCACCTGTAGTACTCGTGCGGAAAACAGACGGAACCATGCGGTTCTGCGTCGATTACCGAAAATTAAATGACGTTACCATCAAAGACGCTACGCCACTACCCAGGATCGATGACTCCCTAGATTCACTACATGGATGCACCTGGTTCTCTACCTTAGACCTCCAATCAGGCTATTGGCAGGTTCCAGTTCACCACGACGACAAGCACAAAACCGCTTTTTCTACATCAAACGGGAAGCACTACGAATTCAACGTCCTCCCCTTTGGACTCTGCAACGCCCCTGCGACCTTCTCCCGCCTAATGGAATCAGTGCTGAGCGGACTCACCTGGGAAACCTGTTTAGCCTACCTGGATGACGTAATTGTCTTCAGCCATACCTGGGCCGACCATCTCCACCGCCTCAAACAGGTTTTCCACCGCATACGACAGGCCGGATTGAAGCTAAAACCCAGCAAATGTGTGTTAGCTGAAAGATCAGTCTCCTTTCTCGGACACCTGATCAACGCAGAAGGCATCTCCCCCGACCCCGACAAGCTGCGTGCAATCGCCAACATTCCACCACCCCACGACGTGCACGAAACCAGGGCCTTCCTAGGACTAACATCCTATTATCGGCGGTTCGTGAAAGGCTTTGCGAACATCGCAAAACCCTTGCACGATCTGACAAAGAAGGGAGAACCTTTCGCCTGGACTGAACCCCGACACATCGCATTCACCACTCTCAAAGCCAAACTCACCTCCGCCCCAGTCGTCGCCTTTCCGGACTACAACCTACCATTCCGCCTGTACACGGACGTCTCCCTCCACGCAATAGGGGCAGTCCTTGCACAAGTACAGGACGGCCGCGAACACATCATCGCCTGTGCCAGCCGCACCCTCAACTCGGCGGAAAAAAATTACGCGGCCACCAAACGCGAATGCCTAGGGATAATATGGTCACTGGAGTACTTCCGCTCATACATCTCAGGCACCCATGTGATCATCATCACGGACCACCAGTCCCTACAATGGTTGCGCCAGTCCAACACCACGAACGCCCAGCTCACTAGGTGGCGCGAAACCTTAGAAGAATACGATTTTGAAATATCGTACCGTCCAGGCAAGCTCCACACGAACGCCGACGCCCTATCAAGACTACCCATTAATGCCATCACACCAGAACCCGACCTGATTAAGATATGGCAAGACAACCAACGCCCTACCTGGATTCCGCCTCATATTTTCAGCAAGCTCCACCTGCATGGCGAACACTTGTTTGACCCTAACGGCCACATAGTCCTAAGCCCCACAGCCGCCCATGACACCATGCTCCACCTCCATGCCAACAACGGAATCCACTTGGGCACCAAGAAACTCACCCAAGTGTTCAACGACATATACTGGACACCGAACCCCACCACCATCGCCAAAACCATCGTGCAATCCTGCCGAGCCTGTGCGCTAGGAAAAGATATCACCCGCACACCAGGCCCATCCGGAAAACTTATGGCCACTAAACCTTGGCAACTGCTATCCCTTGACGTCGTCGGACCACTCACCCCAAGGCAGGATATAAATATATTATCACCTTCGTCGACGTCTACTCAAAATTCATCATAGCTTGTCCTGCTAAAGATCACAGTGCAGTATCTGTCGCTGATGCTTTGACTCGCCACGTGTTCCCATATTTTGGCATTCCCCAGGCATTGCATTCCGACAATGCACCAGAATTCACCGGAAAAGTCTGGCAGGAATTAGCTAAAATATTCGGATTCCACATCTCCCACTCATCCCCCTACTGGCCACAAGGCAACAGCATTTGTGAAAGAAGCCATCGCTCCCTCCTAAATCAAGTCCGCACTCGCATCACACAAACAGGAAATGAAGACTGGCCTGCCCACGTCAAAATAGTTCAATGGGGCTTGAACACATGCCCGCGAGAAGACGGCATAACACCACACGAGCGAGTATTCGGGGAAACCCCGCTCCTCCTCCCGCTCCGCCACCACCTCCAGCCACCCTCCCCACCCTCCCCCACTGACCCCCTCCACCATCTCAAACGACGCCTCCACCACCTACAAGCACAACAAGACCTGACACCCGATACCATCCACACCAACCCCTACAAAACAGGACAATCCGTCGTCGTCGCCCAACTACCTACTCCTAACAAAATGGCACCACGATTCATCGGACCCTTCACCATAACTCAAGTCCCCAACCCGTATCAAGTCATCATCAATCAACACGGCCAGCAGCGCACGTATTGCAACCGCCACGTGCGACCCTTCTACCCACCCAACAATAACCACACGCCCAGCACCCCTACCCGACCACCTGGTCATGACGACACTTCCGGAAATTACCACGCCTACTACTTCTCACCCCCACCCAGTACCTCACCTACCACCTCACTACCCCCCACCACCCCAGACCTTGACCCGACTCAACCGCCGCCCTCACCACCACCCCCACCCAGCACCTCACCTACAATCACACCACCCCCCACCACCCCAGATCCTGACTCACCTCAGCCGCCGCCTACACCACCACCACCACCCACCGCCACCACATGCTCAACAACGCCCACACCACACTCCCCCACCCATTCACGCACCACCCCTCACACCACACCTCCTCCATCCCCTACCTCTCCATCAACCCAAACCACTGCCTCCTCAAACCATACTCCTCCACCTTCGCCCAACTGCGCCCGCACCACGCCCAGAACCACCCAAGCAAACGCACCCGCCCTACCCAGCGACCATGCTCACTATACCCGCCACACAACCAGGCCACCCCCCTCACCTCCCACCACCCGTACACCCTCACCAACACCATGTGCTCAGCCACCCTCACCACCCACACCCACCCTTACCACCACCACTACTAGATCAGGCCGCCTTTCACGTCCACCACCCAGATATACACCAACACCACCCCCCGGTAACCAGCCAACCAACCATACCCCACCACAAAGACCCCCTACCCCAAACACCTCCCCCATCACTCTCCCTCTCCACCAAGCACGATGGAAAAACCCCAAGTCCCAATTCCCCAAAGTCAAATCCCCTAACCACTGACCCATCCCCCATATAAGCACCAACCCGCCAACCCTAGCCAGCATTCAGCTACAGCCGCCCCACCAAGCAGCAACCACCAGCATGAAAATCACCCGCGTCCAGTGGCTATCTCACGGCCAGCCGCCCATCAGAATCCGACAGACGCACCAGCTTCTTCGCCGTCTACGCCGCACGAACCACCCATCCTCCATCAGGCTGTTCATCAACCCAGCCCACGAAACAACCAGAATGACCAACCACTGGACCAACCTCCTGCATCACCTCACCCCAGTCAACATGACACCAAACACCATCACCTACCACCTGCAGTCACGGGGTCGTGACTTTTTCACGAACGACGGTGGTAAAATGCCCGCGACCGGACCTTCCGCCCCCCCCCCCCCCCCACCACCACCCGGCCCCCACCACCCCACCACCCGAGGAGGCGATAACGGTCAGATTAGTGACCCGGGACAAGAGGGTCATCCGACCACCTCTGACCTGGGCCCCTTCTCCCCGCAACTACCTCAACACCAGGTGAGCCCAGACCCGCAACAAGTTATACGGCGGGTTAACCCTCGACAGCAGTGGGGTGGGACTGATACGTCAGTCCCTCGTAGTCTTGTGGTGACGACCACAACTTCACCCCAACGGGACAGGAGGTCCCTAGGTGAGCCACGGGGTGTTTCCACCTACTGCCACCGCGAGCCACGAGGAAGTCCCTTCCTCTGCCGCAGTAACCCACGTGAGCCACGAGGGGCTTGTCTCCTCTGCCACAGTGAGCCACGAGGGCGTAATACCCTCTGCCACTATCAGGACAGGAGGTCCTTTGACGAGGGAAGAGAGCCCTCTATAACAAATAGGGCAGGAGGCCCAATAGTGGATTGTACGGGGCTCACGCCCCTAGCCACTCTAAGGGTAAGAGACCCTCACACACCGCCACAAGTGGGTCCCAGTACCGATCAACCTGGTGCCACGGCAATTATAAAGACAAGAGAGAGAGTCGCCTCTGTGCTACCCTCCATAAGTGTAAGACAGACCACGGCCTCCGTGTGTCCTCTAGAGCCAGCTAACTCCTGCAGGAGTAGCCGGACACCACCCGGGGGAGTTACCCCTAAAGTGTCACCTGAACAGAGGCCTGGTCCCAGTCGGGACCTACCTCCTACCCCCGGGAAATTCTTGTCTTCCCCAGGTACCAGCGGGAGACGAGGCCGCAGCCCACACCTGACGGCGCATTCCCCGGTAGACTTCCGCAGTCCTCGGACCCCTAGGCGAGCCCGGCAACCCGTCAACGCCGACCTCCCCTGCCGCAGACCCTACGACGTCAGGCCCGTCTGCTACACCTGTTTGGCCCCAGTCCCTAGGGCCAACACAGACAGGCCTCCCTTCACAGTGACCAGAGGAGGGCCTATAACAGGTCGAGACCCCAGGCAAGAGGGTCTCCCTGCACCGTGACCAGAGGAGGACCTACAACAGGTCGAGACCCCAGGCAAGAGGGTCTCCCTGCACCGTGACCAGAGTGGGGACCTACACCTTACAGTGACAAAGTGATATCGCCCCAGAAACTCGGGCAAGAATAGTGACTTCCCCTTCCCTGTACTGATCCAGTCACAGAGTGAACCAGCGGGAATACACCAAAAAGTGTCCGTAAATACCTTCCCCTAACAAAGACTATAAGTTCTGGGTTCATCCGAACAGTGCTATCCCAAAGTCCAATCTAGAGTAGTCCCCCCCCATTGTCAGTGTACGCACGGGCGAGAGGATTGCCGCGCCGAGCCTAAACAGTGAACTCTAGTGCTCTACCTCCCTTGCTAACTTATAGTAATAATCCCTCCTCGGCTCATCAAGCCCAGACATCTCCATTGCCCCGACACGCTAAGACCTTTTGGACTTTGATACAAGTGAATCCCATCCACTTACGGACTCTTAACCTATCATAAAGCATAATTAAGGAGTGTGTGAATATCCCATATTACATTAACGTAACTCTGTATGTCTGTATCCTCTGTTTATAATACCATCCTATGTGATATTGTTAAGGTGTTGTAATTAAGGTAATAGATGTGTTAAAGGTGGACTGCCTAGTTTTTATGTCCTGTTCCCTTGTTAGTGCATTACTTCCGGTCCAGAAAAAGGACCCCGTTCAGTAGCTAGTGTCTTTAGTACGAGGAGTCGGCCTAAAAACACTCAGCATAACACTGGTGGCAAGCGGTGGTTCTGGATCCGAGTAACGCACGGGGGAACGTTAAAGGAAACCTTGCACAATGGCAGCTAAACCGCACATTCAATTACCAAAATTCAACCCGGACCAATGTGACATAGATGTTTATTTGGACATGATCAAACCCCTTTTAGACATAGGATTTGAATCAGATAAGGAGAAAATTGCAGTCACACTACCGAATCTGGGAAAAATCATCACAAATGTCGCACCCAAAATAGTCCCAGAACTGTCATGGGACCAGTTCACTCAGATAGTGAAACAGGCTTTCATGCCTTCCATGGGCAGAGTTGTCGCACTCTCACAACTCGACGCCCTCACCTACGACGGTAACCTGGATGATACTTTCACCCAGGCTCGGCGCCTCGTCACCGCCGCTTATCCCGAAGCTGAAGTACATACTCGGGACACTCATACCTTCAACGCCCTGCTGAGGATCCTCCCGAGCATAGTCAGGGAACATTTCTCCATATATGATCCCTCAGGAAATATGGACCAAGACCTGCAGCTCGTCAGGCGCCTACTCGCCGCCCGTCCCACACCACAACCGCTTCACGCAGTGACAAAGTTCCCCACAAACCACAACCTCCCACCAAAAGCCAAGCCGGCGCCCCACCCACAACCCCCAGGGAACAAGGGAACTTAATCAGTATAAACCCTTGGGAGTTCACGGCTTGCAGCCGCACCTGCCCCCTTCATGACATAAGGGAACAACTCAAGGCGAATCGGCGAAAGAACCCTCAACAAAACCGTAGGAAAGTTTCCTCCCTTGAAGACGACGCCCAGAAGGACGACATACCACCACTGCTCTACCAAGGACCGGAAGAAGACGAGCACGACGACTACCCCCATCCTCAGCAGATGGATTTTTAGGCCCGCCCCCGCACCTCCCCACGGTGGCGGGGGCCACCTCAAATACCTACAAACCCCCAGTCTACAACAAGATATGGCTGAATGGGGTCAAGACAAGATTACTGGTGGACACGGGAGCAGCCAGATCTTGTCTCTACTCCCACTTCTACTCCCGCCACATCGCAGCATTCAGCCCACTTCTCCCCACTTCAGCCAACCTCGTAGACGCCGGGGATGGCCCCCTACCCATCCGTGGGGAAACCAGGGCCTTACAAACTACCACCCACCAACGAGTCTCCACCAACCACCCATTCATCATTTTTGACTCCTCCTGCAGCCAATATGATGGTTACCTTGGCCTGGACCTGCTGCAGAAACTCCACGCGACCATTGATTGCTATCAACGTCGCCTCCACTTCAGTCCAGCCCAACCCAACCAAGCATTCACCGACAAGAAAAAAAAAAAAAAAAAAACACCATCACCACCCCCACACCTCCCACCCACACAACACACCACCACACGCTCCACCTCCAGCCCACCTGTTCCTGTAACCCAAGCTTACACTCCCCAAGGACCTCAGTAACTTCCCAACCCCCCCCCACCCCCCCCCCCACCCTTGCCATCACAAAACCCCTCATTCCCTGCCACTATTGCCTCCACCATTACCATTCCACCCCACCACGAAGCATGGGTGACGCTCACCAGACCCTCAAGTACATCAGTCCTTTTTTCACCATCCATCCCCAACGGGCCCTTATCATCCTGCCTAGTCTCCCCCACTTTCCTCCCTCCCAACGCCCACCAGATACGTATTGCTAATCTCGCCACAACACCTTTAACCCTGCCCCGAGGCCTCATAATCGGCGACACAGAAGAGGCAGAACCATGCCCAACACCACCCCCCAATCACCCCACCCTCCCCAACATACCACCACATCTCTCCCCTGCCCAGTCAAACAGCCTCCACCAACTACTCCTGGACTTCCAGGACTTATTCTCCGTCGGCCCCACTGATCTCGGCCATACCACCTACCTCAGCCACGAAATTCACACTACAGGACCTCCCATTCGCCAACCATCTCGCAGAAAAAATCCTAAACAACGGGCTGAAGAAGACCGGCAGGTTCAAGAAATGCTAGATGCCGGTGTCATATCAAACTCCACCAGCCCATGGTCATCACCTGTAGTACTCGTGCGGAAAAAAGACGGAACCATGCGGTTCTGCGTCGATTACCGAAAATTAAATGACGTTACCATCAAAGACGCTACGCCACTACCCAGGATCGATGACTCCCTAGATTCACTACATGGATGCACCTGGTTCTCTACCTTAGACCTCCAATCAGGCTATTGGCAGGTTCCAGTTCACCACGACGACAAGCACAAAACCGCTTTTTCTACATCAAACGGGAAGCACTACGAATTCAACGTCCTCCCCTTTGGACTCTGCAACGCCCCTGCGACCTTCTCCCGCCTAATGGAATCAGTGCTGAGCGGACTCACCTGGGAAACCTGTTTAGCCTACCTGGATGACGTAATTGTCTTCAGCCATACCTGGGCCGACCATCTCCACCGCCTCAAACAGGTTTTCCACCGCATACGACAGGCCGGATTGAAGCTAAAACCCAGCAAATGTGTGTTAGCTGAAAGATCAGTCTCCTTTCTCGGACACCTGATCAACGCAGAAGGCATCTCGCCGACCCCGACAAGCTGCGTGCAATCGAGAACATTCCACCACCCCACGACGTGCACGAAACCAGGGCCTTCCCTAGGACTAACATCCTATTATCGGCGGTTCGTGAAAGGCTTTGCGAACATCGCAAAACCCTTGCACGATCTGACAAAGAAGGGAGAACCTTTCGCCTGGACTGAACCCCGACACATCGCATTCACCACTCTCAAAGCCAAACTCACCTCCGCCCCAGTCGTCGCCTTTCCGGACTACAACCTACCATTCCGCCTGTACACGGACGTCTCCCTCCACGCAATAGGGGCAGTCCTTGCACAAGTACAGGACGGCCGCGAACACATCATCGCCTGTGCCAGCCGCACCCTCAACTCGGCGGAAAAAAATTACGCGGCCACCAAACGCGAATGCCTAGGGATAATATGGTCACTGGAGTACTTCCGCTCATACATCTCAGGCACCCATGTGATCATCATCACGGACCACCAGTCCCTACAATGGTTGCGCCAGTCCAACACCACGAACGCCCAGCTCACTAGGTGGCGCGAAACCTTAGAAGAATACGATTTTGAAATATCGTACCGTCCAGGCAAGCTCCACACGAACGCCGACGCCCTATCAAGACTACCCATTAATGCCATCACACCAGAACCCGACCTGATTAAGATATGGCAAGACAACCAACGCCCTACCTGGATTCCGCCTCATATTTTCAGCAAGCTCCACCTGCATGGCGAACACTTGTTTGACCCTAACGGCCACATAGTCCTAAGCCCCACAGCCGCCCATGACACCATGCTCCACCTCCATGCCAACAACGGAATCCACTTGGGCACCAAGAAACTCACCCAAGTGTTCAACGACATATACTGGACACCGAACCCCACCACCATCGCCAAAACCATCGTGCAATCCTGCCGAGCCTGTGCGCTAGGAAAAGATATCACCCGCACACCAGGCCCATCCGGAAAACTTATGGCCACTAAACCTTGGCAACTGCTATCCCTTGACGTCGTCGGACCACTCACCCCCAAGGCAGGATATAAATATATTATCACCTTCGTCGACGTCTACTCAAAATTCATCATAGCTTGTCCTGCTAAAGATCACAGTGCAGTATCTGTCGCTGATGCTTTGACTCGCCACGTGTTCCCATATTTTGGCATTCCCCAGGCATTGCATTCCGACAATGCACCAGAATTCACCGGAAAAGTCTGGCAGGAATTAGCTAAAATATTCGGATTCCACATCTCCACTCATCCCCCTACTGGCCACAAGGCAACAGCATTTGTGAAAGAAGCCATCGCTCCCTCCTAAATCAAGTCCGCACTCGCATCACACAAACAGGAAATGAAGACTGGCCTGCCCACGTCAAAATAGTTCAATGGGGCTTGAACACATGCCCGCGAGAAGACGGCATAACACCACACGAGCGAGTATTCGGGGAAACCCCGCTCCTCCTCCCGCTCCGCCACCACCTCCAGCCACCCTCCCCACCCTCCCCCACTGACCCCCTCCACCATCTCAAACGACGCCTCCACCACCTACAAGCACAACAAGACCTGACACCCGATACCATCCACACCAACCCCTACAAAACAGGACAATCCGTCGTCGTCGCCCAACTACCTACTCCTAACAAAATGGCACCACGATTCATCGGACCCTTCACCATAACTCAAGTCCCCAACCCGTATCAAGTCATCATCAATCAACACGGCCAGCAGCGCACGTATTGCAACCGCCACGTGCGACCCTTCTACCCACCCAACAATAACCACACGCCCAGCACCCCTACCCGACCACCTGGTCATGACGACACTTCCGGAAATTACCACGCCTACTACTTCTCACCCCCACCCAGTACCTCACCTACCACCTCACTACCCCCCACCACCCCAGACCTTGACCCGACTCAACCGCCGCCCTCACCACCACCCCCACCCAGCACCTCACCTACAATCACACCACCCCCCACCACCCCAGATCCTGACTCACCTCAGCCGCCGCCTACACCACCACCACCACCCACCGCCACCACATGCTCAACAACGCCCACACCACACTCCCCCACCCATTCACGCACCACCCCTCACACCACACCTCCTCCATCCCCTACCTCTCCATCAACCCAAACCACTGCCTCCTCAAACCATACTCCTCCACCTTCGCCCAACTGCGCCCGCACCACGCCCAGAACCACCCAAGCAAACGCACCCGCCCTACCCAGCGACCATGCTCACTATACCCGCCACACAACCAGGCCACCCCCCTCACCTCCCACCACCCGTACACCCTCACCAACACCATGTGCTCAGCCACCCTCACCACCCACACCCACCCTTACCACCACCACTACTAGATCAGGCCGCCTTTCACGTCCACCACCCAGATATACACCAACACCACCCCCCGGTAACCAGCCAACCAACCATACCCCACCACAAAGACCCCCTACCCCAAACACCTCCCCCATCACACACCCACACCACCAAGCACCATGGAAAAACCCCAAGTCCCAAATCCCCAAAGTCAAATCCCCAAACCACCGACCCATCCCCCATATAAGCACCAACCCGCCAACCCTAGCCAGCATTCAGCTACAGCCGCCCCACCAAGCAGCAACCACCAGCATGAAAATCACCCGCGTCCAGTGGCTATCTCACGGCCAGCCGCCCATCAGAATCCGACAGACGCACCAGCTTCTTCGCCGTCTACGCCGCACGAACCACCCATCCTCCATCAGGCTGTTCATCAACCCAGCCCACGAAACAACCAGAATGACCAACCACTGGACCAACCTCCTGCATCACCTCACCCCAGTCAACATGACACCAAACACCATCACCTACCACCTGCAGTCACGGGGTCGTGACTTTTTCACGAACGACGGTGGTAAAATGCCCGCGACCGGACCTTCCGCCCCGCCACCCCCCACACCACCACCGGGCCACCACCACCCCACCACCCGAGGAGGCGATAACGGTCAGATTAGTGACCCGGGACAAGAGGGTCATCCGACCACCTCTGACCTGGGCCCCTTCTCCCCGCAACTACCTCAACACCAGGTGAGCCCAGAACCGCAACAAGTTATACGGCGGGTTAACCCTCGACAGCAGTGGGGTGGGACTGATACGTCAGTCCCTCGTAGTCTTGTGGTGACGACCACAACTTCACCCCAACGGGACAGGAGGTCCCTAGGTGAGCCACGGGGTGTTTCCACCTACTGCCACCGCGAGCCACGAGGGAGTCCCTTCCTCTGCCGCAGTAACCCACGTGAGCCACGAGGGGCTTGTCTCCTCTGCCACAGTGAGCCACGAGGGCGTAATACCCTCTGCCACTATCAGGACAGGAGGTCCTTTGACGAGGGAAGAGAGCCCTCTATAACAAATAGGGCAGGAGGCCCAATAGTGGATTGTACGGGGCTCACGCCCCTAGCCACTCTAAGGGTAAGAGACCCTCACACACCGCCACAAGTGGGTCCCAGTACCGATCAACCTGGTGCCACGGCAATTATAAAGACAAGAGAGAGAGTCGCCTCTGTGCTACCCTCCATAAGTGTAAGACAGACCACGGCCTCCGTGTGTCCTCTAGAGCCAGCTAACTCCTGCAGGAGTAGCCGGACACCACCCGGGGGAGTTACCCCTAAAGTGTCACCTGAACAGAGGCCTGGTCCCAGTCGGGACCTACCTCCTACCCCCGGGAAATTCTTGTCTTCCCCAGGTACCAGCGGGAGACGAGGCCGCAGCCCACACCTGACGGCGCATTCCCCGGTAGACTTCCGCAGTCCTCGGACCCCTAGGCGAGCCCGGCAACCCGTCAACGCCGACCTCCCTGCCGCAGACCCTACGACGTCAGGCCCGTCTGCTACACCTGTTTGGCCCCAGTCCCTAGGGCCAACACAGACAGGCCTCCCTTCACAGTGACCAGAGGAGGGCCTATAACAGGTCGAGACCCCAGGCAAGAGGGTCTCCCTGCACCGTGACCAGAGGAGGACCTACAACAGGTCGAGACCCCAGGCAAGAGGGTCTCCCTGCACCGTGACCAGAGTGGGGACCTACACCTTACAGTGACAAAGTGATATCGCCCCAGAAACTCGGGCAAGAATAGTGACTTCCCCTTCCCTGTACTGATCCAGTGACAGAGTGAACCAGCGGGAATACACCAAAAAGTGTCCGTAAATACCTTCCCCTAACAAAGACTATAAGTTCTGGGTTCATCCGAACAGTGCTATCCCAAAGTCCAATCTAGAGTAGTCCCCCCCCCATTGTCAGTGTACGCACGGGCGAGAGTTGCCGCGCCGAGCCTAAACAGTGAACTCTAGTGCTCTACCTCCCTTGCTAACTTATAGTAATAATCCCTCCTCGGCTCATCAAGCCCAGACATCTCCATTGCCCCGACACGCTAAGACCTTTTGGACTTTGATACAAGTGAATCCCATCCACTTACGGACTCTTAACCTATCATAAAGCATAATTAAGGAGTGTGTGAATATCCCATATTACATTAACGTAACTCTGTATGTCTGTATCCTCTGTTTATAATACCATCCTATGTGATATTGTTAAGGTGTTGTAATTAAGGTAATAGATGTGTTAAAGGTGGACTGCCTAGTTTTTATGTCCTGTTCCCTTGTTAGTGCATTACTTCCGGTCCAGAAAAAGGACCCCGTTCAGTAGCTAGTGTCTTTAGTACGAGGAGTCGGCCTAAAAACACTCAGCATAACAATAGTATTGTCTTTTTATGATGCTAGTCACAAAGAAGTGCTATGGAAAGGATGTAGAGCCATAGTATTGTCTTTATATGATGTTAGTCACAATGAAGTGCTATGGAAAGAATGTTGAGCCATAGTATTGTCTTTTTATGATGCTAGTCACAAAGAAGTGCTATGATGTAGAGCCACAATAGTTATTGAGTATGATGCTAGTCACAAAGAAGTGCTATGGGAAGAATGTAGAGCCATAGTATCGTCTTTGAGTATGATGCTAGTCACAAAGAAGTGCTATGGGAAGGATGTAGAACCATAGTATTGTCTCTTTACGATGCTAGTCACAAAGAAGTGCTATGGGAAGGATGTAGAGCCATAGTATTGTCTTTTTACGATGCTAGTCACAAAGAAGTGCTATGGGAAGGATGTAGAGCCATAGTATTGTCTTTTTATGATGCTAGTCACAAAGAAGTGCTATGGGAAGGATGTAGAGCCATAGTATTGTCTTTTTATGATGCTAGTCACAAAGAAGTGCTATGGGAAGGATGTAGAGCCATAGTATTGTCTTTTCATGATGCTAGTCACAAAGAAGTGCTATGGGAAGGATGTCGAGCCCTAGTAGTGTTTTTCTGCCACTGAAGTATGAGATATGAGCTACAACATAAAACTCTGGGCCAGGTAGAGTGGAAAGAGTATAGTACTATTGGCTTACCTATTACCTGCTTATTTCTGTGTATATTTTCAGGGTGTGAGAAGATAGGCAAGAGGAGACAGTGAAGAAGGTTACAGTATATAATGACGTTGAAAGAGATGAAGACATGAACGATAATGAGAAGTTGAACGAGGAGCAAAGGTGTGGACAACGAGTGGCAAACAGCTTGATGTAGCTTGTGTCATCTTTCAAGGTAAGACCCACTTTCTTTGTACCCTAATTGACACGTTGCTTTACAAAGTGGTCTTGTCACCTCCAAAGCTAAAATCATTTCAGTGAGAAATAGTTGGCTAATACAAGGCAGGTTTTGTGTGGCCCTAAAGCTTGTTGTCTAAGCTGCTTGGCTGGACTGGTAATATCATTGGTCCTCTCAACATACCCACTGCTGCAAGAATTACTGACAAGTATTTCTCTAATGATTGCATAGTATTGGCACAACTCCCCATATTGAGCTGCTCCAGGCAACAACTGAGGCTTTCTGATGGCTTGTTAGTGAACTGGCTGGTGGAGCAGACCCATCAACCACAGCCAAGAAACCACTGCACGGTTATCCCATGCAGTGTACTGGTATTCCCTTGCAGTTGACAGTGCCTCACAACAGCATGGCACTGGGAAACGTGTGGTTTGCTTTATGGGTGGATGCCACATTTGCATCTCCACCCACTTAATGCACAGTAGTTGGCTGCACTTCTACCCATACAGGTATATAGTATATGGTTACCACCCAGCATTGGATATGTTAATTGGTTATATGGTTACCACCCAGCGTTGTATCAGTTAATTGGATATATGGGTATCACCCTGCATTGTACATATTAATTGGGTAAATGGTTACCACCCAGCATTGCATATGTTAATTTGGTATATGGTTACCACCCAGCATTGCATATGTTAATTGGGTATATGGTTACCATCCAGCATTGTATATGTTAATTGGGTATATGGTTACCACCCAGCATTGTATATGTTAATTAGTTATATGGTTACCAGCCAGCATTGTACTGGCTTACAGCAAACCATTAGGCCTGTCACTCAGTGTAGTTATAGGGTTACCAGCCAGCATTGTACTGGCTTACAGCAAACCATTAGGCCTGTCACTCAGTGTAGTTATATGGTTACCAGCCAGCATTGTACTGGCTTACAGCAAACCATTAGGCCTGTCACTCAGTGTAGTTATAGGGTTACCAGCCAGCATTGTACTGGCTTACAGCAAACCATTAGGCCTGTCACTCAGTGTAGTTATAGGATTACCAGCCAGCATTGTACTGGCTTACAGCAAACCATTAGGCCTGTCACTCAGTGTAGTTATAGGGTTACCAGCCAGCATTGTACTGGCTTACAGCAAACCATTAGGCCTGTCACTCAGTGTAGTTATAGGGTTACCAGCCAGCATTGTACTGGCTTACAGCAAACCATTAGGCCTGTCACTCAGTGTAGTTATAGGGTTACCAGCCAGCATTGTACTGGCTTACAGCAAACCATTAGGCCTGTCACTCAGTGTAGTTATAGGGTTACCAGCCAGCATTGTACTGGCTTACAGCAAACCATTAGGCCTGTCACTCAGTGTAGTTATAGGGTTACCAGCCAGCATTGTACTGGCTTACAGCAAACCATTAGGCCTGTCACTCAGTGTAGTTATAGGGTTACCAGCCAGCATTGTACTGGCTTACAGCAAACCATTAGGCCTGTCACTCAGTGTAGTTATAGGGTTACCAGCCAGCATTGTACTGGCTTACAGCAAACCATTAGGCCTGTCACTCAGTGTAGTTATAGGGTTACCAGCCAGCATTGTACTGGCTTACAGCAAACCATTAGGCCTGTCACTCAGTGTAGTTATAGGGTTACCAGCCAGCATTGTACTGGCTTACAGCAAACCATTAGGCCTGTCACTCAGTGTAGGTAGCAGGCAAAGGAAGTTGGTTTTGTTTATAAAGGCTCCAACATACTTGCAGGCATCAGCCTTGGTCACCTAATGGCTGCTGTCCATGCTGCTGGGTTTCTGGCAGCCCTCCTGTTCAGTGCCTTATCTCTCAGGTGAATATTGTATGTAAACACTTACATGATGAACCTGGAGTAGGGTAGACTGTGCAAGTTGTGCAGCCAGGCCAGTGGGTTAATCATTTACCCTAACTCCACACCCACACACACACCAAAAAAAATGCTCTCTCTCCCCCCTCAAAAGCCCCCCACCCACAAAAAAAGTGACTTAATAACTTTGAGAAAGCAGTGTCAGTGATGGTATGTTCCATTAATTTATGTAGTGCAGAGAATGGAAAATGAAAGACTGACTAAGAGGGTGTATATGGGTGAAGTGGAGGGAGGGAGAGGGCGGGGAAGACCGAGGATGAGGTGGAGGGATGGAGTTGAGAGGTATATGAGGGAGGGGGGAGTGAGTTGCGGGAAGGGTAGTCAAATGGTGGGTGACAGAGTCACTTGGGGGCCTTTTGTCTGTGGCCACCCTTTGTGGGATTAAGGCGTCGGGCTACAGATAGATAGATAGATAGTTACCACCCACCATTATAAATTTTCCTGAATTACGGCAAAACATTTGTATTTGGCGATATGATTACCACCCAGCATTAAAAACTGTCCTGAATTGCAGCAGACCATTTGTATTTGGTGATATGGTTACCACCCAGCATTATAAATGTTTCAGAATTACAGGAAACCATTTGTATTTGGTGATATGGTTACCACCCAACATTATAAATGTTCCAGAATTACAGGAAACCATTTGTATTTGGTGATATGGTTACCACCCTGCATTATAAACTGTCCTGAATTACAGGCAACCATTTGTATTTGGCGATATGGTTACCACCCAGCGTTATAAATGTTCGTGAATTAATGCAGAGGCAGGTGAAGTGACAAAAGTGTAGAGTGAGGCTGAGAAATAGTGCAGATTGGTTTAGTGTGTTTTATTGTTTGCTGGTGGCAGAGAATACAGTGTTAACACCCCTTGCAGTATCCAGCCAGTCCTGTTGACCCAGCACAACAGTAGGGGCCCTGGGCTAGGCTCTCCTGAAAATATAGAGTACATAATTAGTCAGGTAGCCTTGAATGGGACACATTTAGTTGGGCCACCTGAACCCACTAGACAACCAGGCAGCCAGTCCATTAATTCCTTCAGTGTAAACCTTGCATTCCTTCCTGCTGCAATCCTGTGTTGCCCCATGAGCAGCGTACCTTCCCCCAGAGAATGATAGAGGCAGGACACAGCCTTCATCTCTCTCTGTATAACTGGTTTGGTATATTATGAACACTGTTTGGTTTGGCTTAGCAAAGATTAGGTAAGGGGGCTTGTAGTGTTCCTATTATTATTATTGTTATTATTATTATTATTATTATTATTATTATTAATATTATTATTATTATATAGCTTAGATCACATTAGTAAAAGGGCTTGTCTTAGTATTAGTATTATTATTACTTCAGGTTAGAGCATTACTTAGGGGTGTGCAGAGTCCATTATTATTATTATTATTATTATTATTATTATTATTATTTAGCCATCAGCAGTTATATTCAGCTTAGCCTATTCTTAGCCAAGGGTATATAAATCATTAACTATTGTATTTTGAAGCTTGAGCCAGATTTATTCAGCTTTGCTATCCATTGTAGTTGCTTTTGTCCCTGAACTTCCCACTGTATTGCAGACACTGCCAGATTTATTGTACCAAGTGATCCCTTATACCAGTCTTTATTATTATGTACGTGTGTACTTTATTACCTACATGTTTACTTATCTTGTACACACACACACACACACACACACCACTATGCCTATCCTACCCATTGGTATACACGCAGCCACACAGCTTACCCACTTGTATACACACAGAGACACAGAGCTTACTCACTTGTATACAAACACAGGCACACAGCTTACCCACTGGTATACACACACAGGAACACAGCTTACCCACTTGTATACACACACAGACACACAGCTTACCCACTTGTATACACACACAGACACACAGCTTACCCACAGCAGTGTTATTAGCATAAATACTAACACTTCCATTTGTGGTGCAGGTGTGGTGTCAGGATTGCCACTGAGCTGGGGTGAGAAGGGACAGTCTTCCGGCTGCCATTGAGACCCCAAAGATGTAGACTTTATCCTGAAGGCATGCAGAGGCCCCCAAGACACTGCCCCTACCCTGAACATGTCCCCCAAGACACTGCCCCTACCCTGAACATGTCCCCCAAGACACTGCCCCTACCCTGAACATGTCCCCCAAGACACTGCCCCTACCCTGAACATGTCCCCCAAGACACTGCCCCTACCCTGAACATGTCCCCCAAGACACTGCCCCTACCCTGAACATGTCCCCCAAGACAGCCACCACCCTCAACACCCACAAGACAGCCACCACCCTCAACACCCACAAGACAGCCACCACCCTCAACACCCACAAGACAGCCACCACCCTCAACACCCACAAGACAGCCACCACCCTCAACACCCACAAGACAGCCACCACCCTCAACACCCACAAGACAGCCACCACCCTCAACACCCACAAGACAGCCACCACCCTCAACACCCACAAGACAGCCACCACCCTCAACACCCACAAGACAGCCACCACCCTCAACACCCACAAGACAGCCACCACCCTCAACACCCACAAGACAGCCACCACCCTCAACACCCCCAAGACAACCACCACCCTCAACACCCACAACACAGCCACCACCCTGAAGTAACCCCACAGGATGCAATCTCCACCCCTAGAGGACCCAAGGGACAGCTGCCACACCAAGATGCTTCCAGAGACTTTGCTACAGTCCAAGACCCCAAGAGACACTGCTGCCATCCTGAAGGCCTGCTGCAAGATGCCAGTTGCTGCTGCAAGAAGCCCCAAGAGACACTGCTGCCATCCTGAAGGCCTGCTGCAAGATGCCAGTTGCTGCTGCAAGAAGCCCCAAGAGACACTGCTGCCATCCTGAAGGCCTGCTGCAAGATGCCAGTTGCTGCTGCAAGAAGCCCCAAGAGACAACCTGCTACTTTGAAATGCCCTGAAACCCCAAGACACGTGCCCCACTTAACACTGCTGCCAGCTCCTTGAAATGTTGCTGCCATTCCACTTCAGAGGCCACACAAGATGGTGCTGTCTTCCCCTTGAGAGGCCCCACAAGACTGTTGTGGTTCCACCTTAGAGGCCCCACAAGACTGCTGTAGTTCCACCTTAGAGGCCCCACAAGACTGTTGTGGTTCCACCTTAGAGGCCCCACAAGACTGTTGTGGTTCCACCTTAGAGGCCCCACAAGACTGTTGTGGTTCCACCTTAGAGGCCCCACAAGACTGTTGTGGTTCCACCTTAGAGGCCCCACAAGACTGTTGTGGTTCCACCTTAGAGGCCCCACACGACTGTTGTGTTTCCACTTTAGAGGCCCCACAAGCCTCTACCTATCATCCCCTTCAGAGACCCCACCAGGCAATGATGCCATTCCCTTCAGAGGCCCTACAAGACCTTGCCGCCATCCCTCCCAAGGAACGTGATGCGATGCTGCCGCCATCCCACCAGAGGGGCCTGATGAGACTTTGCCACGATTCCATCCGTGGGGCCTGACAAGACGCTGCCACCATCCCACATGAGGGGCCTTCAACCATGCCATCCCAGAGGCCCACCATGATGCTGCTGCCATGCCACCCCAGAGGCCCAACATGATGCTGCTGCCATGCCACCCCAGAGGCCCAACATGATGCTGCTGCCATGCCACCCCAGAGGCCCAACATGATGCTGCTGCCATGCCACCCCAGAGGCCCAACATGATGCTGCTGCCATGCCACCCCAGAGGCCCAACATGATGCTGCTGCCATGCCACCCCAGAGGCCCAACATGATGCTGCTGCCATGCCACCCCCGAGGCCCAACATGATGCTGCTGCCATGCCACCCCAGAGGCCCAACATGATGCTGCTGCCATGCCACCCCAGAGGCCCAACATGATGCTGCTGCCATGCCACCCCAGAGGCCCAACATGATGCTGCTGCCATGCCACCTCAGAGGCCCAACGTGATGCTGCTGCCATGCCACCCCCAGAGGCCCAACATGATGCTGCTGCCATTGCCACCCCAGAGGCCCAACATGATGCTGCTGCCATGCCACCCCAGAGGCCCAACAAGATGCTGCTGCCATGCCCACCCCAGAGGCCCAACATGATGCTGCTGCCATGCCACCCCAGAGGCCCAACATGATGCTGCTGCCATGCCACCCCAGAGGCCCAACATGATGCTGCTGCCATGCCACCCCAGAGGCCCAACATGATGCTGCTGCCATGCCACCCCAGAGGCCCAACATGATGCTGCTGCCATGCCACCTCAGAGGCCCAACGTGATGCTGCTGCCATGCCACCCCAGAGGCCCACC
Source organism: Coenobita brevimanus (assembly GCF_032717465.1). NCBI lineage: Eukaryota > Metazoa > Arthropoda > Malacostraca > Decapoda > Coenobitidae > Coenobita > Coenobita brevimanus. The sequence continues at coordinate 30,650,387 of NC_136984.1, read as the reverse complement.
ATGATGCTGCTGCCATGCCACCCCAGAGGCCCACCATGATGCTGCTGCCATGCCACCCCAGAGGCCCAACATGATGCTGCTCCCATGCCACCTCAGAGGCCCAACATGATGCTGCTGCCATGCCACCCCAGAGGCCCACCATGATGCTGCTGCCATGCCACCTCAGAGGCCCAACGTGATGCTGCTGCCATCCCAAGAGACATGAAGAGCAGCTGCCTTCAATAGGCACCAAGAGGTGAAGCCACCTTCAAGAGGCACACCTTCTTGAGATGAAGGTAACAGAAGCCGAGCAAAGAGAGGCGGGTGCTAGTCGCCCGCCTACCCATCTGGTTCAGTTACTTTTGGTCTTTGCTGAGAGTTGGGCAAAAGAAACTACTGTTTTTCACAACTTATTTTTTTAAGATTTTTTTTTTTTTTTTTTTTTTTTTTTTTTTTGTGAGGTTAGCTCATAGTGTTTCACCAGAAACTTTTTTCAAGCACTGGAATGATTAAAGGAAAAATCTGAATTTTTTTTGCATCTGTATCCTTCATGTAGAAATTTTAAGTAAAAAACCTGTATATACCTAAGTTGGTGTATGCAGGACAAACAGCACTTACACCTCTAACATCACTGAGAGACCTGGCATGAAGGTGTCAAAGACTTAGCGTTGAGAACAAGAAAGCACCAGCATTGCAAGCACTGCACTAACAGCATTAAGACAACAAGCATATGTTAGTATCAGCACTGCAAGCATGTTTAGTGCAAGAGCACTAACACTGCAAGTATATGTATACCACTAAGAGTGCAAGCATATATTAACAGCATTATATTACAAACACAGCATTGAGAGCTTCGTAATAAGACTGCAAGCACTATGTTCTGTAAGAGCACTGACACTGGAAGCCAGATAGTATTATACAAGATGAGGCTGACTTGATGCCAAAGGAGAAAACCCTTGACACGAGACAACTTATGAAATAATAATAATATGAGTGTACAGAGAAGGAATGCAGTGCCAGGAACATGACACTCGCTCAGGTGAAGAACACTGTGAAGCGGCTGAAAAATGGGAAAGCAGCTGGGGTTGATGAGGTGTATGCAGAGATGCTTAAGTGTAGTGTAGAGGGTGGAATGAAGTGCTTGTTGGAGATATGTATGAAGGCATGGATGAGCGAAACTGTGCCTGTTCAGTGGAAAAAGGCTGTAATTATACCCCTGTACAAAAATAAAGGTAAGCGATGTCAGTGCAAGAATTATTGTGGCATAAGTTTATTGAGTGTGGTAGGGAAGGTATATGGAAGAATTATTATAGAGAAAGTAAGAGAGATATCAGAAGTCCTAGTGAATGATGAACAGGGTGGCTTTAGGAGTGGCAGAGAATGTGTGGACGCATATGACAAAGTAGACAGAGAAGGACTGTGGAAGGTTTTATGCATGTATGGTGTAGATGGTAAGCTGCTAGGTGCCGTAGAGAGTTTTTATGATGATAGTGAAGCATGTGTAAGGGTAAATGGGCATCTAAGCGCATGGTTCATGATCATTGTGGACGTGTGACAAGGTTGTGTGATGTCCCCATGGTTGTTCAATATAGATATGGATGGGGTGATCAGAGAGGTGAAAATACTAGTAATGGAGAGAGGGATGGCACTGGTAATGAATGGTGATGGATGGAATATCTCAAACTTGTTGTATACTGATGATGCAGTACTACTTGCAAATACTAGTCAAGAACTTGGCAGACTATTGCAGAGTTTTGCTAGCGTCTGTGAGCGTCATGCCTTGACAGTAAATGTAGAAAAGAGTAAAGTGATGGTAACTGAGAGAGAAGATGACTCTCAGTGTGATGTTACAGTGAATGGAGAGAGACTGAAATTGGTGAGAGAGTTCAAATACCTGGATACAGTAATAGAAAAGAGAGGAAAATGTGCAAAAGAAGTGGAAAGTAGAGTGACACAAGGGAGGAAAGTAGCTGGTGCAATGAAGGCCTTGTTAAGAAACAGATGCTTGAGTGTTGCAGCTGCATGAGGCTTACATGAAGCAGTGTTATAGCCAACTTTAACATATGGATGTAAGACTATGGTGTGGCATGAAAATGAAAAGTCAAGATTGAGAGTAGTGGAGATGGGACTACTGAGGAATGTATGTGGAGTACAGAGAGTGGATAGGATACGGTACAACGTGATTCATGAAAGACGTGGAGTGAGGAAGTCTGTGGACACCAGAATCGAAGAGAGGTATGGAAGTACAGTCGTGTTCATAAATAATCGCCTATCCTCCGGGCCCTCGTGCCTCAGGCTGGCTCCTTTATCCACGGCAAGTCACACTGGAGCAAGAGGGGCTGAAAGAGAGGGGCCCGAGAAAGAAAGGAAGGTAGGTGGGGGGGACGAGTGATGGTACTTGGGTGGAGTGAGGGAGGGGAGGGAGGGTAGGTAGGGGAGGGGGAATGAAATGCACAGTGGTGGTCACATTATTGGCTCATTGTCTTTCATTCAGAGCATAATATAAAGGAGTTACTATTCAGTAGATAATGTTGCATTGCACCTTGTATAGCAGCGTCAGATAACAAACTTTAGATAGGTGCTGATATCAAGGGCTATGGCTTGTGAGAGAAATATACTGACGTGACAGATCAAATATTAGTGCAGAGCCAGATATCTGTGTTTATCCATGTATTTTGACTTCATATGCAGAATGGAGTCTGGATGGCTTTGACTTCCATAATGTTTGTATAAGGAACGTCCTCTACTGTTATGCTAGGTGGTTTTAGGTCGATTTCTCGTCCTAAGAACACAAGCTGCTGAGCCGGGGTTCTCTTTTGAGACTGGAACTAGAATACACCACGAGAGGAACGGGGCATAAAAACTCTGGTCAACCAACCTTACACGTGTATTATCTTACATTCGTACACCACTGCATACAATGTGAATACAATCTGGGCACAAAATGCTATACAAGTTCAAAGTCACTATCTGGACAGGAGGAGCTTGACAGGGCTGCTGAAGTCTCCGGCTGCCTATAGGTGTCGGCCAGGTGCGTGAGGGGCCATGTCAGGTGTGCCTTCCCTTAGATGGCACAGGACTACTCTTGGGGGCCACTATGTCCGCAGTGGGCTACTGGGCGGCGTGAAGAGGGGCCCTTCTCTAGTGGGGCCTCGGTGGGGGGTTTGGTCCTCGGGGCTGGGACCGAGTAGGGAGAGTAGGCACACTTGCCTGTGCCCACTCTGGGGAGGATGACGTCGTCCAGTGGGGCTGGGGAGGTCATGCCCCAGGGTCCTGAGGACACCTCGGGGAGTCCAGGGACTGCAGTCTCCCTCGGGTCGGGTCGCCGTCAGGGGTGGTCTGTGGCATCCTCTCCTTTGGAGGTTCAGCAGCAGGTGGTCTCCTCTGGTCACCAGCTGCACTGCTCATACCCCAGAGGTCACGATGGGGCCTTCCCAGACCTCCTCCAGGCAGAGCTTCTCCTGGGGGCTGCCTCTGTGGGGAGAATGGGAGGAGTGTCCCACTCGGCTGCAGGAGGGGTGGGCCAAGCAAGGGACATCCTCCGTAGGGGAAGTCACAGGGAAGGGACGGGTGGTGTTTGTTCCCTTCCTGGCACGGCTAGTGGCTGTTACTGAGGTCCTGAGGGCAGTAGGGGTAGAGCAGCTAGTAGCCATTTCTCTCCTGTTGTTGTGGCTAGTGGCCATCACCTGTCCGCTGGTGCAGCTAGTGGCCATCACCAGGGTCCTATTGGGTGAGGTGTGGCTAGTGGCCATTACCTGCCTTCCAGAACAACTAGTGGCCATCACCAGGGCCTTGTTCCCCAAGTGGGCTGTGGGCTTGGTGCAGCTAGTGGCCATCACCTGGGCCTCGTTCCCCAAGTGGGCCATGGGCTTGGTGCAGCTAGTGGCCATCACTCACTCACGGGTGTGGCTAGTGGCCGTCACCAAGGTCCTGTGAGGGGAGGTGACAGCAGACGAAGTGGGGCTAGTGGCCCATCTCTGGTTTCTGCAGAGGGGGGGATGCAGCTATAGAGTGGCTAGTGGCCACCTCTTGCCTAGTGTGGCTAGTGGGTGCTGTCTGGGACTGAGATATCAGTCCCACCCCAAACCTGACGAGGGCTGGACTGGCTGGAAAGTAGTGCACCAGCACCTTGCAGTTGAGGGGAAGAGGGGCGCAAGGTAGTAAGGGACATAGGCCCATCTTGCCTGGGCCTTACACGCACCCTAAGCGCCTCTCTGTGGTCTCCCCCTGGGGTGGGTGTCACGACATCCCTCCCGTGGTGTCTCATCTTGGTGGGCATTTCATCTATCCTAATATGTAATTAATTTTTAGAACTAAATATCATATGCAACCTTTGACCTAGCTGTGTCCACAGTAATATGATCATTCTCTAGGTAGGCTATACACTCCCTCTATACAGTCACCATCATGTCAACCATCTTATGGCATCTCTATATGAAAAGCCTATTTAAAATAATTGTGCATAAAAGGAAATTAAATCTGATATCTGTGCACATGGGTGGATATAATAACGATATTGAAATGCCCACCCCGACAGAACACTACGAGATGGGTGGTGCAACACCACCCCACAGAGGGGCAACGGGGATGCGAACATCCTCCCCAGAGGGAGACCACCGTGAAGCACGTAAAGGACAAGGGCCAGACGGGCCAACGTCTCCCACTACCTTGTGCCCCTCTTAAACTCAGAGGAGCCAACTCCAACCCCGCAGCCTCGGCAGGTTACTCTCCAGCCAGATCAGCATTAGACAGGTTCAGGGTGGGGCTTGTACTACAGCCCCAGACAGCACCCAAGTGACGGCCACCAGCCGCACTGGGAAAGAGATGGACACCAACCTCTCTACAGCTGCATCCTCCCCCCTCTGCAGAGCCAAGTGACTGTCACTAGCCACATTAGGGAAGACACAGTCACTGCCTGCTCTTCCTCTGCAGTCCTCTTGGGGAACAGGACCTCAGTGACAGTCACTAGCTACACCAGCAGGCAAGTGACAGCCACTAGCTGCACCTCACCTAACAGGACCTCGGTGACGGCCACTAGCCATACTGGCAGGCAAGTGACGGCCACTAGCCACACCAGCAGGAATGAGACAGCCACCAGCCTCTCTGTAAATGCTGCCCTAGGGACCTCGGCAATGGCCAACAGCCATGCCAGGGAGGGAATGGTCAACATCCATCCCTTGCCCCCTACCCCTGTGACTTCCCCCCAGGAGGACATCCCTCACTTGGCCCACCACTCCAGAGGCCGGGTGGGACACCCTTCCCTCTCTTCCCACAGAGGCAGCCCCCAGGAGGAGTTACACCTGGAGGAGGTCTGGCGAGGCCCCATCATGAGCCTGTGGATTTGTGCAGTACAGCCAGCGCCAAGACGAGACCACCCACTCCTGGACTTCCGGATGAAGGGACACCACAGGCAGCACCTGACAGTGGCCCAACCCAAGAGAGACCGCAGCCCTTGGACTCCCAGGGGGAGCCCCTGGTACCCTGGGGTGTGACCTCCCCAGCCCCATAGGACGGCGACCTACTTCCCAGAGTGGGTTCAAGCAAGCGCGCCTACTCTCCATATTCAGTCACAGTCCCGAGGACCAAACTCCCCACTGAGGCCCCACCAGGGAAGGGCCCCTCATCATGCCACCCAGCAGCTCACTCTGAAAGACTCGGCCCCTGGCAGTAGTCCCGTGCCCCCTAAGGGAAGGCACCCCTGACAGGACCCCTCCCACACCTGACCAACACCTGTAAGCAGCCCAGGACTTCAATATCCCCAGGCGGAGTCCTCCTGTCCTGATAGTGACTGAAATCTGTATAGTGTATTGTGTCAGTATTGTATTCATATTGTGATCGGTGTTGTATGAATTTAAGGTAATATACGTGTAAGGTTAGCTGACCAGAGTTTTTGTGCCCTGTTCCTCTAGTTGTGTGCACTAGACCTGGTCTAGAAAAGAACCCCACATTAGTTGTATGTGATCAAAGGATAAGTAGCTGAAATTTGAACAAATCACATAACACTGGTGTCTAGTGGTGGTTCTTGATCCGGTCAGCAACAATGAGGAACTAAGGAAAGTATAGCAAAATGGCAACTAAATCCCATGTGCAGTTACCCAAATTCGACCCTGAGCAATTTGATATTAACACATACCTATCCATGGTCAAGCCACCCCTGGACATGGATTCGAAGATGACAGGCAGAAGATAGCAGTTACCCTGCCTCACCTGAGCAAAGCAGTGGCAAGTATTGCACCCAAGATTGTCACGGAGCTGACATGGCCGAATTTCACCCAAATCATAACCCAAGCAGTCACGTGATCCTTGGGGAAAGTTGTAGCATTATCACAGCTCGATACCCTAACTTACAATGGCAACCTGGACGATACACTCATCCAGGCCACATGGCTCGTCACCACTGTGTACCCGGAAACTGATGCAGCAACCCGAGAACAACACATTTTTAACACACTCCTAAGGATCCTCCCCACTGTCATCAGAGAACACTTTACAATATATGACTCAACAGGAGACCTAGATAAAGATATCCAACTGGTAAGACGTCCCCTAGCTGCCCGCTCCACCCCGCAGCACATCGGCACTGTGAGTAAATTCCCCACTCTGAAGACGGCACCACACCACAAACCACAGATGCCCTCAGCCCATGCAAGTCCTCCACCTACGCCCAACATACCCAGGGCACACCCTACCAAAAGACGCTCCACCCCCAAGGAAAATGCAAACTTCATTTTCATTAACCCATGGGAATTCTCTGCCTGCAGCCACAGATATCCTATTCACAACATCCGGGAGCAGCTAAAGGCTGCCCGACGCAAGGCAACCACCCAAGGGCACCAAAAGGACTCTTCCCTGGAGGGCCCCAGGACGACGCCTCATCTGCCGACTGCGCCGACCCCGGGGAAATGGAGCCGGAGGAAGATGACATCCCTCAGCAGCTGGATTTTTAGGACCGCTCCCACACCTCCCCATGGTGGCAGGGGCCGCCTCACAAAAATACCACCCCCCCAGTCTACGACAAGACAAGACTGAATGAGGTAAAGGCAAGGCTACTAGTTGACACAGGAACAGCTATGTTCTGCCTCTACAGCCACTTCTACTCCCGCCACAAATTGGCTTTTGGCCCACTTTTCCTTACCTCAGCTCATCTCGTAGATGCAGGGGACTGCACCCTGCCAATACATGGGGAAACCTGGGCCCTGCATGCTGACACTCACCACCAAGTCTCTACCCAACATAAGTTCATCACCTGCCATGCATCTGATAGTTATTTGGGGCTGTACCTCCTGGAGAAGATACACACAAACATTGACTGTCACAAGCAACGTCTCCAGTTCCACAAGCCTCTAGACCTCTCCCCCCAGCCACTCTGCATGTGCACACCCCCACCCCCCTCCTCACCCCCATGTCCTCCACCCTGTCTCCTAGCCCCCCCCGCCACTCCTCCATACCCCACCTTCCCAGCAACCATCGCCTCCGCCCTGATGATCCCCCCTCAGCACAAGGCCTGGCTACACCTGAACAGGCCCACTGGAACCTCCATCCTGTTCTCCTCCAACCTACCACCTGGAACCCTCTCATCCTCCCCCTCCTCCCCCCCCACCTCGTGGCAGTACACATTGCAAATGTCTCCACCACCTCCCTCACCCTGCCCAAAGGTCTAGTGGTGAGAGAGTTGGAGGAGGCCGAGTCTTGTGCCTTCCCCACTCCCCCTCTGCTGCCCAACCTCCTCTACCTGGACACCTCTCACCTCACCAAGCAGACAGCCTCCGCCTCCTCCTCCTCTGGGACTTCCAAGACCTTTGTATCAGGACCAGCAGACATTGGCTGCACCAGGTACCTGACACATGAAATCCACACCACTGGACCACCTATTCGCCAACCATCATGGCAGAAATACCCTAAACAACGAGCTGAGGAAAACCGGCATGTCCAGGAAATGCTGGATGCCAGTGTCATATCACCTTCCATTAGCCCATGGTCCTCCCCTGTCGTTCTGGTCAAAAGAAAGACAGCACCATGCTTTTCTGTGTAGATTACAGACGACTGAATTACATAACCACCAAGGATGCCACTCCCCTACCAAGGATAGACGACTCCCTTGACTCCCTATATGGAGCATCCTGGTTCTCCACCTTGGACCTGCAATCAGGATACTGGCAAGTCCCCGTACACCCCGTGGACAGGGGGAAAACAGCATTTTCGACCAGTAACGGAAAACCCTATGAATTCAACGTCCTCCCATTTGGACTCTGCAATGGCCCTGCTACATTTTCCAGATTAATGGAGTCAGTCCTCAGTGGCTTCACCTGGGAAATCTGCCTGGCATACCTGGACGACATAAAAATTTTCAGCCAGACATGGGCGGACCACCTCCAGCGCTTCAAAAAGGTCATCCTGCACATCCACCAGGTTGGACTCAAACTCAACCATCGAAATGTATCCTGGCTGCATGATCTGTTTCCTTCCTGGGGCACATTATTTCGAAGGAAGGAATAGCACCTGACCCTGACAAGCTGCGTGCCATTGCAGATGTCCCCCTTCCCCGAGATGTCCACGACGTCTATGCTCTCCTGGGACTCACCTCTTACTACCGGTGCTTTGCGAAATAGTTCGCTGAGACTGCCAAGCCCCTCCATGACATGACTAAAAACGGGCGAGCCTTTCACCTGGACTGATGAGTGGATCAGCATTCCACACCCTAAAAACCAAACTCATCACTGCCTCGATTGTCGCATTCCCCAACTACACCCTGTCTTTCCACCTATACGCAGATGTGTCTCTAGTGACGATTGGCACTGTCCTCACCCAGGTGCAAGAAGGGTGGAAGCACATCATTGCCTGTGCCAGCCACACCCTCAACCAAGCTGAGAAAAACTACACCGCCACCAAACGAGAATGCCAAGGCATAGAATGGGCATTGGAGCACTTTTGAGCCTACCTCTCGGGTACACACATCACCATTATTACCGACCATCAATCGCTCCAATGGTTATGCCAGTCCAGCATCCACAACGCCCAACTCATCAGGTAGAGGGAAACTCTCAAGGAGTTTAACTACAAGATATCCTATCACCCTGGCAAACTACACACCAATGATCACGCCCTGTCCCGACTACCGATCAACTCCATCCATATCGAACCCAGTCTCTTACATCAGTGACGCATCAAAGGTCACCCACACTGGATACCACCACAGGTATTCTCCAAGCTCCACCAACAGGGTGATCACCTGTTCACCCATTTTGAACATATAGTGCTCGATCCCGAAATAACCCTCGATGCAACAACCCACCTCCACTCAGACAACAACACTCATCTTGGCACTAAGAAACTTTTACAAGTGTTCAACTATACCTATTGGATGCCCGGCCCTCCAACCTGGCCAAATAAGTTACCCAGGCCTGCCGGCCCTCCCCGCTAGGCAAAGACATCACCCGCACACCTGCCTCGTTGGGAAGCATCACCTCCCACAAACCATGGCAACTGTTGTCTGTGGATGTAATAGGCTCCCTACCACCTGAAGCTGGCTACAAGTATATCATCACCTTCGTGGATACATACTCGAAATTCCCCATCACCTGTCTGGCCAAGGAACAACACGCCATAACCATGGCTGATGCCCTTGTCCGCCATGTCTTCCCATACTTTGTTATTCTCCAAGCCCTGCACTCAGACAACACCCTGGAGTTCACCAGCAGAATATGGCAAGAACTCACCACCATCATCGGTTACTAAATCTCTCACTTCTCTCCCTGCTGACCCCAAAGGGAATGGAATATGTGAGAGTAGCCAACACACCCTCCTCAACCAGGTGCAGGCTCGAACAGAAGAAACCAAAAATGAAGACTGGCCAGCCCACGTCAAGATTGTGCAAGGGGGTATGAATTCCTGCCCTTGGGATGATGGCATCTCTCCCCATGAATGAGTATTCAGAGAGACCCCCCTCCTCCTACCCTTGCGATAGCACCTCCAGCTCCCTCCATGTCCCCTACGTCTGACCTCTTCACCACCTTAAGAGACGACTACGCCACTTGCAGAAACATCAGGACCTGTAACCAGATTGCCTCATCCAACCCCTACAAACCAGGGGACTGGTAGTAGTGGCTAAACTACCAACGCCAAACAAAATCTCACCATGGTTCGTGGGACCCTACACCATTACCCAGATCCCCAACCCCTACCAAGTCACCATCAACTACTATAATACCCCACGCACTTATCGTAACCGTCATGTACTCCCATTCCCAACCGACACCTCCCGACGATGCCACTCTCATACCCTTACCCGCCACACCACTCCACCACCACTCACCACTCCAGACTCCCCATCTGACTCATACACCTGCTACTTCATACCCTCCTCCTTACCATCCTCATCCACTTCCCTCCCTTTCTGGTCCAACTCCCCCACCTCTCCCACCCCCCACGCCCCAACACCCTTGGCAACCTCACCTCACACCTCGGCTCCCGCCACCACACCACCACCACAAGTCCAGCCACCTGGTCAGGGGATCCCCAGCCCACCCCAGGCCACCCCGCCATGTCTCCAGCACCACACACCGCCCACCACCACCTCTACACCTGCACCATCCTCTTCCCCTTTCCCTCCTCACTCCACGCCCAAAGCCTGCCCCCGACCACATGCTCACTACCCGACCACCACCCCCGCCAGCAAACACCCAGACCCCACAAACACTCCCAGCCACCACAGCACGTGGCCACACTCCCCCGTCACCGCCAACACCCGTCCTCACCACCAATACGAGCAGATCCGGCCGCCTCTTGTGCCCACCGGCCATATACACAACCACACCCTCACCAATTTCACCCACACCACCAAGACAACCCACCCCTGCCCTCCACACACCCAACACATCCCCCATAACACTGCATTTACACCAGGCCCAATGGAAACTCCCACCAATCCAACTCCCCAGGCAGAAGATCCATACCTACCCTTGGCGACTGCACAAAAGCCAGACCACCTCACCAGTCACCAGTATTCAACCAGGAGACACCGGCCACTTACCACCACCAGACATGAAGGTACACTGTATCACCTGGGCCCCAGCCCATGGCAAGAAACGGCGCATCTGTGGGATGCTTGACCTCCTCCAACTCTTTCAGAAGACACCACAGACCTCCACCCTCTACTGTACATCACGTACGCACGCCACCGAGAACCAGACATAACCATCCCCCACTGAACCACCTTCCTCCATCACCTCACACCAGCCCACCAGACCACCACCACAGACACATACTACTTCCTGCCACAGGAACGTGACTTTTCCCCCCAAGACGGTGGTGAAATGCCAACCCTGATGTAACACCATGAGAGGGGTGGTGCAACACCCGCCCCACAGAGGGGCAATGAGGATGCGACACCAACCCCAGAAGGAGACCACCAGGAGGCGCATTAAGGACCAGGGCCTTGCACCTCTCTTACCCTCAGAGGAGCCAACTCCAACCGCAGCCCTGGCAGGTTACTCCTCAACTGGACTAGCATTCGACAGGTTCAGGGTGGGGCTTGCACTACAGCCCCAGACAGCACCCAAGCGATGGCCACTAGCTGCACTAGGAAAGAGGTGGCCACCAACCTCTCTACAGCTGCATCCTCCCCTCTGCAGAGCCAAGTGTCAGCCACTAGCTGCACCAGGGAAGAGATGGTCACCGCCCACTCTTTGTCTGCAGTCTTTTTGTGGAACAGGACCTTGGTGATGGCCACTAGCCACACCAGCAGGCAAGTGGCGGCCACTAGCCACACCAGCAGGCAAGTGGCTGCCGCTAGCCACACCAGCAGACAAGTGGCGGCCATTAGCTGCACCTCGCCTGCAGTCCTTTCAAGAAACAGGGCCTTGGTGACGGCCACTGGCCACACCAGCAGGAAGGAGACAGCCACCAGCCACTCTGTACCTGCTGCCCTATGGACCTCGGTGATGGCCACCAGCCATGCCAGGGAGGGAACGGTCACCGCCCGTCCCTCGCCCCTTACCCCTGTGACTTCCTCCATGGAGGGTGTCCCTTGCTTTCCCCACTCCAGAGGCTGAGTGGGACACCCCTCCCTCTCTCTCCACAGAGGCAGCCTGCAGAAGTTACACCTGGAGTAGGTCTGATGAGGCCCCATCGTGAGCCCGGGGATTGTGCAGTACAGCCAGTAACCAGACGAGGCCACCCACTGTTGGACTTCCGGAGGAAGGGACACCGCAGGCAGCATCTGATGCCGGCCCGACCCGAGAGACTACAGCTCTCGGACTCCCAGGGGTGCCCCCAGGACCCCGGAGCATGATCTCCCCTGCCCCATCAGACGGCGACCTACTTCCCAGAGTGGGTGCAAGCAAGCTCGCCTACTCTTCCTATTCGGTCACAGTCCCGAGGACAAAACTCCCCACCAAGGCCCCACCAGGGAAGGGCCCCTCTCCACGCCGCCCAGCAGCTCACTCTGGATGACTCGGCCCTTGGCAGTAGTCCTGTGCCCCCTATGGGAAGGCACCCCTGACGGGACCCCTCCCACACCTGTCTGAAACATGTAAGTAGCCCAAGACTTCAGTAGCCCCAGCTGGAGTCTTTCTGTCCTGATAGTGACTGAAACCTGTATAGTGTACTGTGTCACTATTGTATTCACATTGTACTCAGTGTTGTACGAATTTAAGGTAAAATACATGTAAGATTGACTGACCAGAGTTTTTGTGCCTTGTTCCTCTAGTTGTGTGCACTAGACCTGGTCTAGAAAAGAACCCCACATTAGTTGCACGTGGTCAAAGGACAAGTAGTTGACTTTGAACGAGTCGGATAACAGATATCTCTCATAATCTGTTGCTTGGACTCCATGCCGGTCACGTAGTATGTTTCTCTCACCAGCCAACCCTTGATGTCACCGCCTATCTAAAGCTTGTTATCTGACGCCGCTGTACAAGGTGTAATGCAGCGTTATCTACCAAATATTAACTCATTTATATCATGCCCTGAAGGAAAGAAAATAAACAAATTATGTGACCACCACTTTGCATTTCATTCTCCCTCCCCTGCCTACCATCCCTGCCCTCCCTCACTCCACCCCTGCACCATCACTCGTCCCCCCACCCACCTTCCCTTCTCTGTCGGGCCCCTCCCTCTCAGCCCCTCTTACTCCACTGTGACTTGCCGCGCATAAAGGAGCCAGCCTGGGGCACGGGGTACAGGAGGATAGGTGATTATTTATGACCACGACTGTACATGTAGGTGTGTCATCAGCTGCTGCGTGTATGTGTATGTGTCATTTCATGTGTAAGTGTGTTATTGTGTACGTTATCCACACAACAACAGCAAGTCAGGGGGTGGAATGATAACACTGAGGCTGATAACACTGATAACACCTCAGGGCCAAGCCTTCCACCACCACCACCCTCTCTTCTACGCTGTTTGGACTACACTCTATTATTATTATTATTATTATTATTATTATCATTATTATTATTATTATTATTATTATTATTATTATTACACTTTCATCTTAAATGTCAGGACCAACTTCCCTAGCCCTGGGCTCCTACGCTCTTCATGGGGCAACACAGGAGAAGATGATGGATGGATAGATGATGATGATGATGATGATGATGATGATGATTATTGTTGTTGTTGTTGTGATAATCATTAGTAGTAGTAGTAGTAGAAGTTGTAGTAGCAGTAATAGTGGTAGTAGTAGTAGTAGTTGTTGTATCAGTAGTAGTAGTAGTAGTAATTATTATTATTATCATTATTATTATTATTATTATTATTATTATTATTATTGAGGCGTCTGGCAATAGATAGATAGATAGATTATTGTTATTATTATTATTATTATTATCCTAGGATGGAGGGTGAAAGACTGACGAAGAGAGTGTATGTGAGTGAGGTGGAGGGGGGAAGAGGGAGGGGAGGCCGAGAATGAGATGTAGGGATGGGGTGGAGAGGTATATGAGAGAGGGGGGTGTGAGTTGGGAGCAGGGCAGTGAAATGGCGGGGGACAGGGCGACTTGGAGGTGATTTGTTTGTGGCCACCCCAAACGGGATTGAGGCGTCTGGCAATAGATAGATAGACAGATCATCATCATCATCATCATCATTATTATTATACAACCCCCAGCATGTAACTCGGCTACTTATGTGTGTCAATATAAAGCTCAGTGCATTTATACAGTACAAATTGATATTTATATCAAACCTCTTATAAGTGGCTGTATCCATGTGTGTCAGAATTAACATATGCTTTTTGGGTTGGGAAAAAAGTGATTGATATTTGTGTAGGTGAAGGAAAGGTGAAGGTTAAATAGATATATAGTGCACATAGATATATAGTGCACATAGATATATAGTGCACATAGATATATAGTGCACATAGATATATAGTGCACACAGATATATAGTGCACATAGATATATAGTGCACATAGATATATAATGCACATAGATATATAGTGCACATAGATATACAGTGCACATAGATATATAGTGCACATAGATATATAGTGCACATAGATATATAATGCACATAGATATATATTGCACATAGATATATATTGCACATAGATATATAGTGCACATAGATATATAGTGCACGTAGATATATAATGCACATAGATATATAGTGCACATAGATATATAGTGCACATAGATATATAGTGCACATAGATATATAATGCACATAGATATATAGTGCACATAGATATATAGTGCACACAGATATATAGTGCACATAGATATATAGTGCACATAGGTATATGGTGCACATAGATATATAGTGCACATAGATATATAATGCACATAGATATATAGTGCACATAGATATATGGTGCACACAGATATATAGTGCACATAGATATATAGTGCACACAGATATATATCATCATCATCATCACCCTCATCATCATCATCACCATCACCATCATCATCATCATCACCATCATCATCACCATTATCATCATCATCATCATCATTATCATCATCATCATCATCATCACCATCATCATCATCATCATCATCATCATCATCATCATCATTATCATCATCATCATCGTCACCATCATCACCATTATCAAAATCATCATCATCATCATCATCATCATCATCATCATCATTATTTGCGTAGTGGTAGGGTAGGAGTAGGGTAAGAGTAGGGTTGGGAAGTGTTGGGAAGGGTAGGGGTTTGGATTCGGTTGGTTAGCCAAGGATTGTGTAGGGTAAGGTAGGGTAGGGAAGACAAGGGTAGGGTAGGAGTAGGGTAGGCAAGGGTAGATTAGGGAAGGGAGAGAGGAGGTAGTGTAGGAAAAGGATATACAAAGGATAGGGTAGGGTACGGTAGGAGTAGAGTAGGGGGAAGGCAAAGGGGTACGGTAGGGTAGGGAAAGGCAAGGGCAGGGTAGGAGTAGGGAAAGGCAAGGGTAGGGATTAGGGTAGGAGTAGGAGAGGAAGGCAAAGGGTAAGGCAGGGGTAGGGAAGGCAAGGGTAGGGTAGGGCAGGGAAGGCTAGGGTAGGGTAGGGGTAGGGAGGAGCAAGGGTAGGAGTATATTGCCAAAGGGAAGGCAAAGGGTAGGGTAGGGCAGGGGAAGGCAAGGGTAGGGTATGGCAGGGAAGGCAAAGGGTGAGGGTATTGGGGAGTAGAGAAGGCAAGGGTAGGGGAAGGGTTAGGGAAGGCAAGGGGTAGGGAAGGGTAGGGAAGGCAAAGGGTAGGGTAGGCAAGGGTAGGGTAGGGCAGGGAAGGCAAAGTGGAGTAGGGTAAGGCAAGGGTAAGGGTAGGGCAGGGAAGGACAAGGAGTAAGGAGAAGGGCAGGGAAGGACTTAAAAGGAGTAGGAGTATTGGAGTAGAGGAAGGCAAGAGGGTAAGGGAGTAGAGCAGGGAAGGCAAAGGGTAGGGTTAGGGGCAGGGAAAGGAGCAAGGGGTAGAGGGTAGGGGCAGGGAAAGGCAAAGGGTAGGGGTAGAGGTAGGGAGAGGCAAGGGTAGGGATAGGGTAGGGTAGGGCAGGAAGGCAAGGGTGAGGAAGGCAAAGGGTAGGGTAGGGGCAGGAGAGAAGGCAAGGTAGGGTAAATTACAGGGTAGGGCAGGAAGGCAAGGGAATAAAATTGGGAGTAGGGCAGGGAAGGCAAGGGTAGGGTAGGAGTAGGGAGGGCAAGGGTAAGTTGAGGTAGGAGTAGGGTAGGGCAGGGCAGGGAGGCAAGGAGTAGGGTAGGGGCAGGGAAGGCAAGGGATAGGGATAGGGTAGGGAGGGCAAGGGTAGGGTAGGGCAGGGAGAGCTAAATAAGGAGCAAGGGTAGGGGTAGGTAGGGCAGGGAAGGCAAAGAGGGTAGGGTAGGGCAGGGAAGGGCAAGGCTAGGGTAGGGCAGGGAAGGCAAGGCTAGGGTGACAGGGCAGGGGAAGGCAAAGGAGGTAGGGTAGGGTAGGGGAAGGCAAGGGTGCAGGGTAGGGTAGGGAAGGCAAGGGGTACGAGGGTAGGGCAGGAAGGCAAGGAGTAGGGTAGGGGGCAGGAGGTAGGGCAGAGGGGTAAATCAGGACGGTCTGTCTCCAGTCACTGATAAAGGTCAACACTGTCATCGTTATCGCCCTCAACTGATAACGTGATCACAACTCTTGGTAAGGCTGGCACCAAGGTTAGCCAGGGCGTTAAGCATTGGCATTTTGTTAGATTAGTTAGCTTACCTTAAGCTTTGTTAGATTAGTTGAGCTTACCTTCTAGCTTTGTTTAGATTAGTTAGCTTACCTTAGCTTTGTTCAGATTAGTTAGCTTACCTTAGCTTTGTTAGATTAGTTAGCTTACCTTTAGCTTTGTTAGATTGAGTTAGCTTACACTTAGCTTTTGTTGGAATTAGTTTTAGCTTACCTTAGCTTTGTTAGATTAGGTTAGCTTACCTTAGCTTTGTTATTTTAGATTAGTTAGCTTACCTTTTAGCTTTGTTAGATTAGTTAAGCTTACCTTAGCTTTGTTAGATTAGGTTTGCTTACCTTAGACTTTGTTAGATTAGTTAGCTTATCACACATGTATGTAATTGTATTGGCTGAAGAAGGTGTGTGGCTACACCACCAGTGTACATAACTACGGTGTGGCTACACCACCAGTGTATAACACGGTGTGGCTACACCACTGAAGTGTATAACTTACGGTGTGGCTACACCACCAGTGTATAACACGGTGTGGCTACACCACCAGTGCTTATAACACGGTGTGGCTACACCACCAGTGTCATAACACGGTGTGGCTACACCACCAGTGTACTAACACGCTGTGGCTACACCACCAGTGTTTAAGCAGGGTCGGCTACACCTCCTGGTTCTATCACGGTGTGGCTACACCACCAGTGTATAACACTGGTGTGGCTACACCACCAGTGTATAACTTTCACTGACTGTATGTAACTGTATTGGCTGAAGAAGGTGTGTGGCTTACACCAGCACCTTCTTGTGTTGTTATAAGCACTCCTGTATACCTTGAACAACACTAAATAGTTCCAACAATTATACACGCCCACACCACACCCCTTGTACTACCAGACTGGTAGTGCAAGTGTCAGTGGTAGTAATGGTAGTACCAGTGGACGGCGGCAATGGTAGTGTAGTAGTGTCAATGGTAGTAATGGCGTCATTTACAGTACCAAAATTGGACGGCAATGGTAGTGTAGGTGTCAATGGTAGTCATGGTAGTACCAGTGGACGGCAATGGTAGTGTAGATGTCAATGGTAGGTACCAGTGGACGGCAATGGTAGTGTACGGTGCTTCAATGGTAGTACCCAGTGGACGGCAATGGTAATGTAGGTGTCACAATGGTAGCCATGGTAGTACCAGCGGACGGCACTGGTAG
This sequence comes from Coenobita brevimanus, assembly GCF_032717465.1. Taxonomy (NCBI): domain Eukaryota; kingdom Metazoa; phylum Arthropoda; class Malacostraca; order Decapoda; family Coenobitidae; genus Coenobita; species Coenobita brevimanus. Next base: position 30,632,598 of record NC_136984.1, on the reverse strand, counting down.
TGTAGGTGTCAATGGTTGTAATGGTAGTTCCAGTTGACTGCTCAGTTAGTGTAGGTGTAATTGGTAGTTATGGTAGTACCAGTGGACGGCAATGGTAGTGTAGGTAAGTCAATGGTAGTAATGGTAGTACCAGTGGACGGCAATGGTAGTGTAGGTGTCAGATTGGTAGTAATGGTAGTACCAGTGGACGGCAATGGTAGTGTAGGTGTCAATGGTAGTAATGGTAGTACCAGTGGACGGCTTAATGGTAGTGTAGGTGTCAATGGTAGTCATGGTAGTACCAGTGGACGGCAATGGTAGTGTAGGTGTCAATGGTAGTAATGGTAGTACCCAGTGGACGGCAATGGTAGTGTAGGTGTCAATGGTAGTAATGGTAGTACCAGGGGACCATCCACGCCAGCCAATGGTGAAGGTGAGGCTGGCGGCAGGATGTGATGCCGTGTTGCAGTAATGTAGCCAGTTTGGCGCTAGGTTTAACCAACAATAGCGGTACTTTTTGACGCTTAACTACAGGACACATCAAGTAATGTTTTAGTGATTTCAATAAAGTTTTGGCCTTATTCCAAAAATGTTATCCATTTTTATCGCTAATTTCGGAACTTTATGCTGCAAGTGAACAAAATTGTAGCTGTTAGCTTGTTCAGACGGCCTTAGGATATTTAGCCCTGGCCATTGCGAGTGATGAGAGGTGTTAGTGTAACAGTGGCTGTGTTTATGAGAGGAAGTTTTGATCTTTCTTGGCTACCAACACCATCACGTGAGAGTTGTTTTTTTTGCTGCAGAGAAGGAGTAATAGTATATGTGGTGGATCAGTTGGCGGTACACATGTGTGTGTGTGTGTGTGTGTGTGTGACAGAGGGAGTGGGGCACGTAGAGGGTGATAAGTACTTGTCATGCCAAGACCTCGCAGTCCCTCTTCCTTAGCTTGATTTAGTCATTTTTACACCTGAAAAATTGACGGTTGAAGAGAGAATGTTAGAGAAGTTATCAATGTTGTAGTGTGAAAGAAAGAGTGTAAACTTAAGGGAGATAAGAAGACGAATAGGGAGGAAGACGGGAAGGAGCCGTGGCCATTATATTCTACCTTCCTAACGCCTCTTCCTTAGCCATTTATTTATTTGGCACATTACTGCTAAACAATTTCTCATATATTCGGGTTATTGATATATATATGAGGAAAGGATGGGCAGTGTAAGGCAGAGGAGACGTGCAGGGAAGGGCAAATGAGTCATGTGTTGGACGCTGATAAAGTGACTTGCCAAATGCAAAGCCTCATACCCCTAGAAAGGTGATAAATGAAATAAAAAATCTATATAAAAATCGCCATACTCAAAATGATAATAGTTGGCAATATTCTCAGAATTGTGTACAGATGTGTTGGTAACATTGGAAGCAGACTTCTCTTTAGACGCTAAATATTAGAAAACGGTCGTTGAAATGGAGGAAATGTCTCGATGTAGAAGAAAAGCGCTGCACTGGCAACAAAGTGTAAACGATTGCACTGAAGGCAATCCTAAGCAATAGTTTTTTTTTTCGTAATATCAGATTTAGGGATGAAACACCGTAACAGAGATTTATAATTACACAGAGAAAGTGCGTTTCCTGTTTGTTTAAAGGATGACTTGTGGCAGCAGTGACAAACGCAGTAGTGACATTTTTTGGCTATATCTAGCTATTTAAAAATTAACGAGACCAGTACAATTCCCAAAATCTTTTTTCTGTCTGTTCCCCCCCCATTAGACTTTTTTAGTCCTTACTAGCAGGGTTTTGCTTACTTCACCCAGTTTAGCGGATTTTTACCACTATCCAGGGGCGTAGCAAAAGGGGGGAGGGGGCGGAGGAAAGGCGGCCGCCTCCCCCTAGGGATCTTAGAAATCGTTTAGGGGCTAAAAAAACTACTAATAAATGTTTAAGAATAAATAACTGAATAAATAAATTATATATATATATATATATATATATATATATATATATATACATATATATATACATACCCAACAGAGAGAGAGAGAGAGAGAGAGAGGCGAGACTGCCAGATCCATTTATTATTTATTTATTCCATAAGGATCATTAAAGAAAAGGCTTCTTTTTCAGCCAAAATCATTTCTTGTTGTATTTTTCGCCATGTTCACTGTAATGAGTTATCATCTAAATATTCCAACACATACCCTCATAGGCCTTTAAAAGCCCCTAAAAGGACTTAATTTTCACAAATTATCCTTGGGGGGCTGACAGCGCCCCCCCCAGACTCCCCAGCTCTCTTGGCTCACCTGCCACCATCTTCTCTCAAGAAATCTATAGACATCTTTCTCCCCCCTTGTGAAC
>NC_136984.1:30627291-30630173 GCF_032717465.1 Coenobita brevimanus | reverse complement strand
GGTAACTTTAATTAATAAATGTTTAATACATGTTCTTTTTTTAATCGGCTCACTGAGGTAATCTGTGATGGTATATTTTCTTTATCACTTTGTATGATATAATATGTATAGTTGTATGTATGAAACACGTATTTTAATGTAGGTATAAATGGTAAACACTCGTTGGTAGTAAATAAATGTTATAATAAATGAATGAATATATACCTGTGTAGAATATTTATTGTTGGTGCAAGTATTTAATGACTGAATTATATGAAGATAATTGAAGTAGGTATATGAATTTAAGTTGTAACTATACAGTACGTTTTATATGTGTTTGTGCAGAAGCTTTATTGTCTATCACTGTGTATTGTATAAATGAAGTTAACTATGCACAACTCACTAATTTTTACCGTGGTGGAAATGGTGTGAGTGGTGTTGCACGTGGTGATAGCGTTGTCCTTTGCGGGTTGATTGGCGTGTTGTCGTCCTCCAGCATACATGGTGACGTCGGCTTCCCACACTGGTAGCTGTGGTGAGTGAATGAGTAGCGATGAGTAACTTGGAGTGAAGACGGGAAGTGAGCAAGACGAGTTGTGAATATGGACTTGGTAGTTTTCCTGCGTGTCTTGACCTTCTTCACACCTGCGTAAGCGGTGGGGTTGGGTGGATGTAGCAGAGAGAGGAGGGTGAGGTCTGAGAGTGGATTTATGAGTTGTGAGTCGTCTCTCACTCTTTTGTTTGTTTATTTGTTTTCTTTCTTTCTTGTTGATGTATTCTTGGTCCTTTTTTCTCTAGTGATTCGTACTCGTTGTAGGATGAAGACTGCCGCCTTCTTGTAGGTGCGTGTAGAAGATTATACAGACACGAACGTAGAGTTGTTAATTGTAGTTGATTGTAGATGGTTGTAGTTCGCTGATTCGTCGTAGAAATTGCAATATTGTATCAATATTTTCAGTTAAAATCTACTTGGCTAGGCGTCGTGTCAAAGATCTCTTGACCTCTGCATCATGCATGATGATCCTGGGAGACGCAACAGGGGTCTGGATGGAGAGAAGCATCAGGAGCTGGTTGTGTTGTTGGTTGAGAGAGATATTCTTGTTTTCCAATCTTGATATTTTGTAGGAATTTAATGTTGATTCGTAGACGAGGTTCGTATACGTTCGCTGGCCACCAAATGTCATGTAGTGACAGGGAGAGAGGTAAAGAATAGTACAACCGGGACTATTTTTATTTGTCTTCGGAAATAATAACAAGTCTCTCACACGGACGAGATACTATAAGTCCCGGAGTAGCTACCTCCCTGTCTTCGCTTATCTGACTCTCTATCTATCTATATAATATGTAGTTCTACAGTACTACCATTACTTTCACCATTGACACCTACACTACCATTGCCGTCCACTGGTACTACCATTACTACCATTGACACCTACACTACCGTTGCTGTCCACTGGTACTACCATTACTACCATTGACACCTACACTACCATTGCCGTCCACTGGTACTACCATTACTACCATTGACACCTACACTACCATTGCCGTCCACTGGTACTACTACCATTGACACCTACACTACCATTCTCATACTACATGTGGTGTGGTGTGGTGTGGTGTGGTGTGGTGTAATGTTATATGATGTGGTGTTGTGTGATATGGTGTTTCCTGTGGTGTGATGTGTGGTGTAGTTTGGTTTGGTGTGGTTTGGTTTGGTGATGTGGTGTGGTGTGGTGTAGTGTGATGTGTATTGTAGTGTGGTATGATGTAGTGTGGAATGATGTGTGGTGTGGTGTGGTGTGGTATTATGTGACGTGGTGTGGTATGGTGTGTTGTGGTGTGGTGTGGTGTGGTACGATGTTGTGTGGCATTGTGTGGTATGTGATGTGGTGTGGTGTGGTGTGGTATGTGATGTGGTGTGGTGTGGTATGATGTGTGGTGTGGTGTGGTATGATGTGATGTGGTGTGGTGTGGTGTGGTGTGATGTGTGATGTGTATTGTAGTGTGGTATGATGTGGTGTGGTGTGGTGTGATGTGTGATGTGTATTGTAGTGTGGTATGATGTGGTGTGGTATGATATTGTGTGGTGTGGTGTGGTATGATGTGATGTGGTGTGTGTGGTATGATGTGTGGTGTGGTGAGGTATGATGTGATGTGATGTGGTGTGGTGTGGTGTGGTGTGATGTGGTGTGATGTGTGTTGTAGTGTGGTATGATGTGGTGTGGTATGATATTGTGTGGTGTGGTGTGGTATAATGTGATGTGGTGTGGTGTGGTATGATGTGATGTGGTGTGGTATGATGTTGTGTGGTGTTGTGTGGTATGTGATGTGGTGTGGTGTGGTGTGGTATGTGATGTGGTATGATGTGTGGTGTGGTGTAGTATGATGTGATGTGGTGTTGTGTGGTGTGGTGTGGTATGGCATAGTATGGTGTGGTGTGTTGTGGTGTGGTGTGGTATGGCATAGTATGGTGTGGTGTGTTGTGGTGTGGTGTGGTGTGGTGTGGTGTAAACATAAGAGAGGATAACTGCAGTAGGCCAGTTGGCCCATGCTAGGCAGCTGCTACAGGAGTAACTAAACTACTAGAATATGACAAGGATAGCAAAGAAGAAGGCTTTCCCCCACCCACCAAACCATTCAGCCGAAGCCGGCAAGAAAAAGTCAGAAGAATAACCAGGCTGTACAGAAAACCTGGCGTGGCCATTTTATAGGAAAGTGTGAAAGCAGAAAAGAGACTAATTTTGTGACACCTGAAAAGGAAAAAAAGAATGAATTAGTAGTGGTTATTAGATGCTTTTTTTTTTTTTTTTTCCTATGCAAGCGTTACTTGTCCTGCTTATCTGGCCTATGCTTGAAACTGTCAATGGAAGGGCCAGCAACTACATCACTAGGCAGCTTATGCC
>NC_136984.1:30567291-30617291 GCF_032717465.1 Coenobita brevimanus | reverse complement strand
GGGGCTGAGAGGGAGGGGCCCGACAGAGAAGGGAAGGTGGGTGGGGGGACGAGTGATGGTGCAGGGGTGGAGTGTGGGTGGGGCGGGATGGTAGGCAGGGGAGGGAGAATGAAATGCAAAGTGGTGGTCACATAATTTGTTTATTTTCTTTCCTTCAGGGCATGATATAAATGAGTTAATATTTGGTAGATAACGCTGCATTACACCTTGTACAGCGGCGTCAGATAACAAGCTTTAGATAGGCGGTGATATCAAGGGTTGGCTGGTGAGAGAAACATACTACGTGACCGGCATGGAGTCCAAGCAACAGATTATGAGAGATATCTGTTATCCGACGTGTTCAAAGTTCAACTACTTGTCCTTTGATCACGTGCAACTAATGTGGGGTTCTTTTCTAGACCAGGTCTAGTGCACACAACTAGAGGAACAAGGCACAAAAACTCTGGTCAGCCAATCTTACATGTATTTTACCTTAAATTCGTACATCACTGAGTACAATGTGAATACAATAGTGACACAGTACACTATACAGGTTTCAGTCACTATCAGGACAGAAAGACTCCAGCTGGGGCTACTGAAGTCTTGGGCTACTTACATGTTTCGGACAGGTGTGGGAGGGGTCCCGTCAGGGGTGCCTTCCCGTAGGGGGCACGGGACTACTGCCAGGGGCCGAGTCATCCAGAGTGAGCTGCTGGGCGGCGTGGAGAGGGGCCCTTCCCTGGTGGGGCCTTGGTGGGGAGTTTTATCCTCGGGACTGTGACCGAATAGGAAGAGTAGGCGAGCTTGCTTGCACCCACTCTGGGAAGTAGGTCGCTGTCTGATGGGGTGGGGGAGATCATGCTCCGGGGTCCTGGGGGCTCCCCTGGGAGTCCGAGAGCTGTAGTCTCTCGGGTCAGGCCGGCATCAGGTGCTGCCTGCGGTGTCCCTTCCTCCGGAAGTCCGACAGTGGGTGGGCTCGTCTGGTTACTGGCTGTACCGCACAATCCCCGGGCTCACGATGGGGCCTCATCAGACCTACTCCAGGTGTAACTTCTGCAGGCTGCCTCTGTGGAGAGAGAGGGAGGGGTGTCCCACTCAGCCTCTGGAGTGGGGAAAGCAAGGGACACCCTCCATGGAGGAAGTCACAGGGGTAGGGGGCGAGGGACGGGCAGTGACCGTTCCCTCCCTGGCATGGCTGTTGGCGGTCCCTGAAGTCCATAGGGCAGCAGGTACAGAGTGGCTGGTGGCTGTCTCCTTCCTGCTGGTGTGGCCAGTGGCCGTCACCAAGGCCCTGTTTCTTGAAAGGACTGCAGGCGAGGTGCAGCTAGTGGCCGCCACTTGTCTGCTGGTGTGGCTAGTGGCAGCCACTTGCCTGCTGGTGCGGCTAGTGGCCATCACCAAGGTCCTGTTCCCCAAAAAGACTGCAGACAAAGAGTGGGCGGTGACCATCTCTTCCCTGGTGCAGCTAGTGGCTGACACTTGGCTCTGCAGAGGGGAGGATGCAGCTGTAGAGAGGTTGGTGGCCACCTCTTTCCTAGTGCGGCTAGTGGCCATCGCTTGGGTGCTGTCTGGGGCTGTAGTGCAAGCCCCACCCTGAACCTGTCGAATGCTAGTCCAGTTGAGGAGTAACCTGCCAGGGCTGTGGTTGGAGTTGGCTCTTCTGAGGGTAAGAGAGGTGCAAGGCCCTGGTCCTTAATGCACCTCCTGGTGGTCTCCTTCTGGGGTTGGTGTCGCATCCTCATTACCCCTCTGTGGGATGGGTGTTGCACCACCCCTCTCATGGTGTTACATCAGGGTTGGCATTTCACCACCGTCTTGGGGGGAAAAGTCACGTTCCTGTGGCAGGAGGTAGTATGTGTCCGTGGTTGTGGTCTGGTGAGCTGGTGTGAGGTGATGGAGGAAGGTGGTTCAGTGGGGGATGGTTATGTCTGGTTCTCAGTGGCGTGCGTACGTGATGTACAGTAGAGGGTGGAGGTCTGTGGTGTCTTCTGAAAGAGTTGGAGGAGGTCAAGCATCCCACAGATGCGCCGTTTCTTGCCATGGGCTGGGGCCCAGGTGATACAGTGTACCTTCATGTCTGGTGGTGGTAAGTGGCCGGTGTCTCCTGGTTGAATACTGGTGACCGGTGAGGTGGTCTGGCTTTTATGCAGTCGCCGAGGGTAGGTATGGATCTTCTGCCTGGGGAGTTGGATTGGTGGGAGTTTCCATTGGGCCTGGTGTAAATGCAGTGTTATGGGGGATGTATTGGGCATGTGGGGGGCAGGAGTGGGTTGTCTTGGTGGTGTGGGTGAAATTGGTGAGGGTGTGGTTGTGTATATGGCCGGTGGGCACAAGAGGCGGCCGGATCTGCTTGTGTTGGTGGTGAGGATGGGTGTTGGTGGTGACGGGGGAGTGTGGCCACGTGCTGTGGTGGCTGGGCATGTTTGTGGGGTCTGGGTGTTTGGTGGCGGGGTGGCGGGGGTGGTGGTCAGGGAGTGAGCATGTGGTCAGGGGCAGGCTGTGGGCGTGGAGTGAGGAGGGAAAGGGGGAGAGGATGGTGCAGGTGTAGAGGTGGTGGTGGGCTGTGTGTGGTGCTGGAGACATGGCAGGGTGGCCAGGGGTGGGCTAGGGATCTCCTGGCCAGGTGGCTGGACTTGTGGTGGTGGTGTGGTGGCGGGAGCTGAGGTGTGAGGTGAGGTTGCCGAGGGTGTTGGGGAGTGGGGGGAGGGTGAGGTGGGGGAGTTGACCAGAAAGGAGGAAGTGGATGAGGATGGTAAGGAGGAGGGTGTGAAGTAGCAAGTGTATGAGTCAGATGGTGAGTCTGGAGTGGTGAGTGGTGGTGGAGTGGTGTGGCGGGTAAGGGTATGAGAGTGGCATTGTCGGGAGGTGTCGGTTGGGAATGGGAGTACATGACGGTTACGATAAGTGTGTGGGGTATTATAGTAGTTGATGGTGACTTGGTAGGGGTTGGGGACCTGGGTAATGGTGTAGGGTCCCACGAACCATGGTGAGATTTTGTTTGGCGTTGGTAGTTTAGCCACTACTACCAGTCCCCTGGTTTGTAGGGGTTGGATGGGGTGGTCTGGTTACAGGTCCTGATGTTTCTGCAAGTGGCGTAGTCGTCTCTTAAGGTGGTGAAGAGGTCAGACGTAGGGGACATGGAGGGGGCTGGAGGTGCTATCGCAAGGGTAGGAGGAGGGGGGTCTCTCTGAATACTCATTTGTGTGGAGAGATGCCATCATCCCAGGGGCAGGAATTCATACCCCCTTGCACAATCTTGACGTGGGCTGGCCAGTCTTCATTTTTGGTCTCTTCTGTTCGAGCCTGCACCTGGTTGAGGAGGGTGTGTTGGCTCCTCTCACATATTCCATTCCCTTGGGGCCAGCAGGGAGAGAAGTGAGAGATTTAGTAACCGATGATGGTGGTGAGTTCTTGCCATATTCTGCTGGTGAACTCCAGGGTGTTGTCTGAGTGCAGGGCTTGGGGAATACCAAAGTATGGGAAGACATGGCGGACAAGGGCATCGGCCATGGTTATGGCGTGGTGTTCCTTGGCCGGACGGGTGATGGGGTTTTCGAGTATGTATCCACGAAGGTGATGATATACTTGTAGCCAGCTTCAGGTGGTAGGGAGCCTATTACATCCACAGACAACAGTTGCCATGGTTTGTGGGTGGTGATGCTTCCCAGCGGGGCAGGTGTGCGGGTGACGTCTTTGCCTTGCGGGCAGGCCCGGCAGGCCTGGGTAACTTATTTGGCCAGGTTGGAGGGGCCAGGCATCCAATAGGTATTGTCGAACACTTGTAAAGTTTCTTAGTGCCAAGATGAATGCTGTTGTCTGAGTGGAGGTGGGTTGTTGCATCGAGGGCTGTTTCGGGATCGAGCACTATATGTTCAGAATAGGTGAACAGGTGTTCACCCTGTTGGTGGAGCTTGGAGAATACCTGTGGTGGTATCCAGTGTGGGTGATCTTTGATGCGCCACTGATGTAAGAGACTGGGTTCGATATAGGTGGAGTTGATCGGTAGTCGGGACAGGGCGTGATCATTGGTGCGTAGTTTGCCAGGTTGATAGGATATCTTGTAGTTAAACTCCTTGAGAGTTTCCCTTTACCTGATGAGTTGGGCGTTGTGGGTGCTGGACTGGCGTAACCATTGGAGCGATTGATGGTCGGTAATAATGGTGATGTGTGTACCCGAGAGGTAGGCTCAAAAGTGCTCCAATGCCCATTCTATGCCTTGGCATTCTCGTTTGGTGGCAGTGTAGTTTTTCTCAGCTTGGTTGAGGGTGTGGCTGGCACAGGCAATGATGTGCTTCCACCCTTCTTACACCTGGGTGAGGACAGTGCCAATCGTCACTAGAGACACATCTGTGTATAGATGGAAAGACAGGGTGTAGTTGGGGAATGCGACAATCGAGGCAGTGATGAGTTTGGTTTTTAGGGTGTGGAATGCTGATCCACTCGTCAGTCCTGGTGAAAGGCTCGCCCTTTTTTAGTCATGTCGTGGAGGGGTTTGGCACGAACCCTTTTGCAAAGCACCAGTAGTAAGAGGTGAGTCCCAGGAGGGTGCAGACGTCGTGGACATCTCGGGGAAGGGGGAGATCTGCAATGGCACGCAGCTTGTCAGGGTCAGGTGCTATTCCTTCCTTCGAAATAATGTGCCCCAGGAAGGAAACATATCATGCAGCCAGGATGCATTTCAATGGTTGAGTTTGAGTCCAACCTGGTGGATGTGCAGGATGACCTTTTCGAGGCACTGGAGGTGGTCTGCCCATGTCTGGCTGAAAATTTTTATGTCATCCAGGTATGCCAGGGAGATTTCCCAGGTGAAGCCACTGAGGACTGACTCCATTAATCTGAAAAATGTAGCAGGGCCATTGCAGAGTCCAAATGGGAGGAAGTTGAATTCATAGGGTTTTCCGTTACCGGTCGAAAATGCTGTTTTCCCCCTGTCTGCAGGGTGTGCGGGGACTTGCCAGTATCCTGATTGCAGGTCCAAGGTGGAGGACCAGGATGCTCCATATAGGGAGTCAAGGGAGTCGTCTATCCTTGGTAGGGGAGTGGCATCCTTGGTGGTTATGTAATTCAGTTGTCTATAATCTACACAGAAACGCATGGTGCCGTCTTTCTTTTTGACCAGAACGACGGGGGAGGACCATGGGCTAGTGGAAGGTGATATGACACTGGCATCCATCATTTCCTGCACCTGCCGGTCTTCCTCAGCTCGTTGTTTGGGTTTTTTCTGCCATGATGGTTGGCGAATAGGTGGTCCAGTGGTGTGGATTTCATGTGTCAGGTACCTGGTGCAGACAATGTCTGCTGGTCCTGATACAAAAGTCTTGGAAGTCCAGGAGGAGGCGGCGGAGGCTGTCTGCTTGGTGAGGTGAGAGGTGTTCAGGTAGAGGAGGTTGGGCAGCAGAGGGGGAGTGGGGAAGGCACAAGGCTCGGCCTCCTCCAACTCTCTCACCACTAGACCTTTGGGCAGGGTGAGGGAGTTGGTGGAGACATTTGCAATGTGTACTGCCACTAGGTGAGGGGGGAGGAGGGGGAGGGACAGTAGGCAGGATGAGAGGGTTCCAGGTGGTAGGTTGGGGGAGAACAGGATGGAGGTTCCGGTGGGCCTGTTCAGGTGTAGCCAGGCCTTGTGCTGAGGGGGGATTGTCAGGGTGGAGGCGATGGTTGCCGGGAAGGTGGGGTATGGAGGAGTGGCGGGGGGGGCTAGGAGACAGGGTGGAGGACATGGGGGTGAGGAGGGGGGTGAGGGTGTGCACATGCAGAGTGGCTGGGGGGAGAGGTCAAGAGGCTTGTGGAACTGGAGACGTTGCTTGTGACAGTCAATGTTTGTGTGTATCTTCTGCAGGAGGTCCAGCCCCAAATAACTATCAGATGCATGGCAGGTGATGAACTTATGTTGGGTAGAGACTTGGTGGTGGGTGTCAGCATGCAGGGCCCAGGTTTCCCCACGTATTGGCAGGGTGCAGTCCCCTCCATCTACGAGATGAGCTGAGGTAAGGAAAAGTGGGCCAAAAGCCAATTTGTGGCGGGAGTAGAAGTGGCTGTAGAGGCAGAACCTAGCTGTTCCTGTGTCAACTAGTAGCCTTGCCTTTACCTCATTCAGTCTCGTCTTGTCATAGACTAGGGGGGTGGTATTTTTGTGAGGCGGCCCCTGCCACCATGGGGAGGTGTGGGAGCGGTCCTAAAAATCCAGCTGCTGCGGGATATCATCTTCCTCCGGCTCCATTTCCCCGGGGTCGGTGCAGTCGGCAGATGAGACGTCGTCCTGGGGCCCTCGTTATCCAGGGAAGAGTCCTTTTGGTGCCCTTGGGTGGTTGCCTTGCATCGGGCAGCCTTTAGCTGCTCCCGGATGTTATGAATAGGATATCTGTGGCTGCAGGCAGAGAATTCCCATGGGTTAATGAAAATGAAGTTTGCATTTTCCTTGGGGGTGGGGCGTCTTTTGGTAGGGTGTGCCCTGGGTATGTTGGGCATTGGTGGAGGACTTGCATGGGCTGGGGGCATCTGTGGTTTGTGGTGTGGTGCCGTCTTCAGAGTGGGGAATTTACTCACGGTGCCGATGTGCTGCGGGGTGGAGCGGGCAGCTAGGGGATGTCTTACCAGCTGGATATCTTTATCTAGGTCTCCTGTTGAGTCATATATTGTAAAGTGTTCTCTGATGACGGTGGGGAGGATCCTTAGGAGTGTGTTAAAAATGTGTTGTTCTCAGGTTGCTGCATCAGTTTCCGGGTACACAGTGGTGACGAGCCATGTGGCCTGGATGAGTGTATCATCCAGGTTGCCATTATAAGTTAGGGTATCGAGCTGTGATAATGCTACATCTTTCCCCAAGGATCGCATGACTGCTTGGGTTATGATTTGGGTGAAATTTGGCCATGTCAGCTCCATGACAATCTTGGGTGCAATACTTGCCATTGCTTTGCTCAGGTGAGGCAGTGTAACTGCTATCTTCTGCCTGTCATCTTCGAATCCATGTCCAGGGGTGGCTTGACCACGGATAGGTATGTGTTAATATCAAATTGCTCAGGGTCGAATTTGGGTAACTGCACGTGGGATTTAGTTGCCATTTTGCTATACTTTCCCATAGTTCCTCATTGTTGCTGACCGGATCAAGAACCACCACTAGACACCAGTGTTATGTGACGTGTTCAGAGTTCACCTACTTATCCTTTGATCACATACAACTAATGTGGGGTTCTTTTCTAGACCAGGTCTAGTGCACACAACTAGAGGAACAAGGCACAGAAACTCTGGTCAGCTAACCTTACACGTATATTACCTTAAATTCATACAACACCAAGCACAATATGAATACAATACTGACACAATACACTATACAGGTTTCAGTCACTATCAGGACAGGAGGACTCCGGCTGGGGATATTGAAGTCCTGGGCTGCTTACAGGTGTTGGCCAGGTGTGGGAGGGGTCCTGTCAGGGGTGCCTTCCCTAAGGGGGCACGGGACTACTGCCATGGGCCGAGTCGTTCAGAGTGAGCTGCTGGGTGGGGTGGAGAGGGGCCCTTCCCTGGTGGGGCCTCAGTGGGGAGTTTGGTCCTCGGGACTGTGACTGAATATGGAGAGTAGGCGCACATGCTTGCATCCACTCTGGGAAGTAGGTCGCCGTCCTATGGGGCTGGGGAGGTCACACCCCAGGGTACCAGGGGCTCCCCTGGGAGTCCAAGGGCTGCGGTCTCTCTTGGGTTGGGCCACTGTCAGGTGCTGCCTGTGGTGTCCCTTCATCCGGAAGTCCAGCAGTGGGTGGTCTCGTCTGGGCGCTGGCTGTACTGCACAAATCCCCAGGCTCATGATGGGGCCTCGCCAGACCTCCTCCAGGCGTAACTCCCCCTGGGGGCTGCCTCTGTGGGGAGAGAGGGAGGGGTGTCCCACTCGGCCTCTGGAGTGGTGGGCCAAGTGAGGGATGTCCTCCTGGAAAGAAGTCACAGGGGTAGGGGGCGAGGGATGGACGTTGACCATTCCCTCCCTGGCATGGCTGTTGGCCGTTGCTGAGGTCCCTAGGGCAGCATTTACAGAGCGGCTGGTGGCTGTCTCCTTCCTGCTGGTGTGGCTAGTGGCCGTCACTTGCCTGCCAGTATGGCTAGTGGCCATCACCGAGGTCCTGTTAGGTGAGGTGCAGCTGGTGGCTGTCACTTGCCTGCTGGTGTAGCTAGTGGCCTTCACTGAGGTCCTGTTGGGTGAGGTGCAGCTAGTGGCTGTCACTTGCCTGCTGGTGTAGCTAGTGGCCGTCACTGAGGTCCTGTTCCCCAAGAGGACTGCAGATGAAGAGCAGGCAGCAACCGTGTCTTCCCTAATGTGGCTAGTGACAGTCACTTGGCTCTGCAGAGGGGGGAGGATGCAGCTGTAGAGAGGTTGGTGTCCATCTCTTTCCTAGTGCGGCTGGTGGCCGTCACTTGGGTGCTGTCTGGGGCTGTAGTACAAGCCCCACCCTGAACCTGTCTAACGCTGATCTGGCTGGAGAGTAACCTGCCGAGGCTGCGGGGTTGGAGTTGCCTCCTCTGAGTGTAAGAGGGGCACAAGGTAGTGGGAGACGTTGGCCAGTCTGGCCCTTGTCCTTTATGTGCTTCACGGTGGTCTCCCTCTGAGGAGGATGTCGCATCCCCGTTGCCCCTCTGTGGGGTGGGTGTTGCACCACCCCTCTCGTAGTGTTCTGTCGGGGTGGGCATTTCAATATCGTTATTATATCCACCCATGTGCACAGACATCAGATTTATTTACCTTTTATGCACAATTATTTTAAATAGGCTTTTCATATAGAGATGCCATAAGATGGTTGACATGATGGTGACTGTATAGAGGGAGTGTATAGCCTACCAAGAGAATGATCATATTACTGTGGACACAGCCAGATCAAAGGTTGCATATGATATTTAGTTCTAAAAATTAATTACATATAAGGGTAGATGAAATGCCCACCAAGATGAGACACCACAAGAGGGATGTCGTGACACCCACCCCAGAGGGAGACCACAGAGAGGCAATTAGGGTGCGTGTAAGACCCAGGCAAGATGGACCTATGTCCCTTACTACCTTGTGCCCCTCTTCCCCTCAACAGACCTGATGAGAATTACACGGTGCTGGTGCACTACTTTCCAGCCAGACCAGCCCTCGCCAGGTTTGGGGTGGGACTGATATCTCAGTCCCAGACAGCACCCGAGTGACGGCCACTAGCCACACTAGGCAAGAGATGGCACTAGCCACTCTATAGATGCATCCCCCCCTCTGCAGAAACCAGAGATGGGCCACTAGCCCCACTTCATCTGCTGTCAACTCCCCTCACAGGACCTTGGTGACGGCCACTAGCCACACCCGTGAGTGAGTGATGGCCACTAGCTGCACCAAGCCCACAGCCCACTTGGGGAACGAGGCCCTGGTGACGGCCACTAGCTGCTCCGGGGGGCAGGTAATGGCCACTAGTCGCACCTCACCCAATAGGACCCTGGTGACGGTCACTAGCCTCACCAGTGGACAGGTGACGACCACTAGCCACAACAACAGGAGAGAGACGGCTACTAGCTGCTCTATCCCTACTGCCCTCAGGACCTCGGTAACAGCCACTAGCCATGCCAGGAAGGGAACAAACACCACCCATCCCTCCCCTGTGACTTCCTCTATGGGGGATGTCCCTTGCTTGGTCCACCCCTCCTGCAGCAGAGTGGGACACCCCCTCTCATTCTCCCCACAGAGGCAGCCCCCAGGAGAAGCTATGCCTGGAGGAGGTCTGGCAAGGCCCCATCGTGACCCCTGGGGTATGAGCAGTGCAGCCGGTGACCAGAGGAGACCACCTGCTGCTGAACCTCCAAAGGAGAGGATGCCGCAGACCACCCCTGATGGCGACCTGACCCGAGGGAGACTGCAGTCCCTGGACTCCCCGAGGTGTCCTCAGGACCCTGGGGCATGACCTCCCCAGCCCCAATGGACGACATCATCATCCTCAGAGTGGGCACAGGCAAGTGTGCCTACTCTCCCTATTTGGTCCCAGCCCTGAGGACCAAACCCCCCACGAGGCCCCACTAGTGAAGGGCCCCTCTCCACGCTGCCCAGCAGCCCACTGCGGACGTCGTGGCCCCCAAGAGTAGTCCTGTGCCATCTAAGGGAAGACACACCTGACATGGCCCCTCACACACCTGGCTGACACCTATAGGCAGCCCGAGACTTCAGCAGCCCTGTCAGGATCCTCCTGTCCAGATAGTGACTTTGAAACTGTATAGCATTTTGTGCCCAGATTGTATTCACATTGTATGCAGTGGTGTATGAATGAAAATAATACACGTGTAAGGTTGGTTGACCAGAGTTTTTATGCCCCGTTCCTCTCGTGGTGTATTCTAGTTCCGGTCTCAAAAGAGAACCCCGGCTCAGCAGCTAGTGTTCTTAGGACGAGAAATCGACCTAAAACCACCTAGCATAACAGTAGAGGACGTTTCTTACACAAACATTATGGAAGTCAAAGCCATCCAGACTCCATTCTGCATATGAAGTCAAAATACACGGATAAACACAGATATCTGGCTCTGCACTAATGTTTGATCTGTCACGTCAGTATATTTCTCTCACAAGCCATAGCCCTTGATATCAGCACCTATCTAAAGTTTGTTATCTGACGCTGCTATACAAGGTGCAATGCAACATTATCTACCGAATAGTAACTCCTTTATATTATGCTCTGAATGAAAGACAATGAGCCAATAATGTGACCACCACTGTGCATTTCATTCCCCCTCCCCTACCTACCCTCCCTCCCCTCCCTCACTCCACCCAAGTACCATCACTCGTCCCCCCCACCTACCTTCCTTTCTTTCTCGGGCCCCTCTCTTTCAGCCCCTCTTGCTCCAGTGTGACTTGCCGTGGATAAAGGAGCCAGCCTGAGGCACGAGGGCCCGGAGGATAGGCGATTATTTATGACCACGACTGTACTTCCATACCTCTCTTCGATTCTGGTGTCCACAGACTTCCTCACTCCACGTCTTTCATGAATCACGTTGTCCTATCCACTCTCTGTACTCCACATACATTCCTCAGTAGTCCCATCTCCACTACTCTCAATCTTGACTTTTCATTTTCATGCCACACCATAGTCTTACATCCATATGTTAAAGTTGGCTATAACACTGCTTCATGTAAGCCTCATGCAGCTGCAACACTCAAGCATCTGTTTCTTAACAAGGCCTTCATTGCACCAGCTACTTTCCTCCCTTGTGTCACTCTACTTTCCACTTCTTTTGCACATTTTCCTCTCTTTTCTATTACTGTATCCAGGTATTTGAACTCTCTCACCAATTTCAGTCTCTCTCCATTCACTGTAACATCACACTGGGGATCATTCCTCTCGATTACCATCACTTTACTCTTTTCTATATTTACTGTCAAGGCATGACGCTCACAGACGCTAGCAAAACTCTGCAATAGTCTGCCAAGTTCTTGACTAGTATTTGCAAGTAGTACTGCATCATCAGTATACAACAAGTTTGAGATATTCCATCCATCACCATTCATTACCAGTGCCATCCCTCTCTCCATTACTAGTATTTTCACCTCTCTGATCACCCCATCCATATCTATATTGAACAACCATGGGGACATCACACAACCTTGTCACACGTCCACATTGATCATGAACCATGCGCTTAGATGCCCATTTACCCTTACACATGCTTCACTATCATCATAAAAACTCTCTACGGCACCTAGCAGCTTACCATCTACACCATACATGCATAAAACCTTCCACAGTCCTTCTCTGTCTACTTTGTCATATGCGTCCACACATCCTCTGCCACTCCTAAAGCCACCCTGTTCATCATTCACTAGGACTTCTGATATCTCTCTTACTTTCTCTATAATAATTCTTCCATATACCTTCCCTACCACACTCAACAAACTTATGCCACAATAATTCTTGCACTCACATCGCTTACCTTTATTTTTGTACAGGGGTACAATTACAGCCTTTTTCCACTGAACAGGCACAGTTTCGCTCATCCATGCCTTCATACATATCTCCAACAAGCACTTCATTCCACCCTCTACACTACACTTAAGCATCTCTGCATACACCTCATCAACCCCAGCTGCTTTCCCATTTTTCAGCCGCTTCACAGTGTTCTTCACCTGAGCGAGTGTCACGTTCCTGGCACTGCATTCCTTCTCTGTACACTCATATTATTATTATTTCATAAGTTGTCTCGTGTCAAGGGTTTTCTCCTTTGGCATCAAGTCAGCCTCATCTTGTATAATACTATCTGGCTTCCAGTGTCAGTGCTCTTACAGAACATAGTGCTTGCAGTCTTATTACGAAGCTCTTAATGCAGTGCTAGTAATATTAATGCTATTAATATATGCTTGCACTCTTAGTGGTATACATATACTTGCAGTGTTAGTGCTCTTGCACTAAACATGCTTGCAGTGCTGATACTAACATATGCTTGTTGTCTTAATGCTGTTAGTGCAGTGCTTGCAATGCTGGTGCTTTCTTGTTCTCAATGCTAAGTCTTTGACACCTTCATGCCAGGTCTCTCAGTGATGTTAGAGGTGTAAGTGCTGTTTGTCCTGCACACACCAACTTAGGTATATACAGGTTTTTGACTTAAAATTTCTACATGAAAGATGTAGATGCAAAAAAACTTCATTTTTTTTTTCCTTTAATCATTCCAGTGCCTGAAAAAAGTTTCTGGTGAAACACTATGAGCTAATCTCACAAAAAAAAAAAGAAAAAAAAATCTTAAAAAAATAAGTTGTGAAAAACGGAGTAATTTCTTTTGCCAAACTCTCAACAAAGACCAAAAGTAACTGAACCAGATGGGTAGGCGGGCGACTAGCACCCGCCTCTCTTTGCTCGGCTTCTGTTATCTTCATCTCAAGAAGGTGTGCCTCTTGAAGGTGGCTTCACCTCTTGGTGCCTCTTGAAGGCAGCTGCTCTTCATGTCTCTTGGGATGGCAGCAGCATCATGTTGGGCCTCTGGGGTGGCATGGCAGCAGCATCATGTTGGGCCTCTGGGGTGGCATGGCAGCAGCATCATGTTGGGCCTCTGGGGTGGCATGGCAGCAGCATCATGTTGGGCCTCTGGGGTGGCATGGCAGCAGCATCATGTTGGGCCTCTGGGGTGGCATGGCAGCAGCATCATGTTGGGCCTCTGGGGTGGCATGGCAGCATCATCATGGTGGGCCTCTGGGGTGGCATGGTTGAAGGCCCCTCATGTGGGATGGTGGCAGCATCTTGTCAGGCCCCACGGATGGAATCGTGGCAAAGTCTCATCAGGCCCCTCTGGTGGGATGGCGGCAGCATCGCATCACGTTCCTTGGGAGGGATGGCGGCAAGGTCTTGTAGGGCCTCTGAAGGGAATGGCATCATTGCCTGGTGGGGTCTCTGAAGGGGATGATAGGCAGAGGCTTGTGGGGCCTCTAAAGTGGAAACACAACAGTCTTGTGGGGCCTCTAAGGTGGAACCACAACAGTCTTGTGGGGCCTCTAAGGTGGAACCACGACAGTCTTGTGGGGCCTCTAAGGTGGAACCACAACAGTCTTGTGGGGCCTCTAAGGTGGAACCACAACAGTCTTGTGGGGCCTCTAAGGTTGAACCACAACAGTCTTGTGGGGCCTCTAAGGTGGAACCACAACAATCTTGTGGGGCCTCTAAGGTTGAACCACAACAGTCTTGTCGGGCCTCTAAGGTGGAACCACAACAATCTTGTGGGGCCTCTAAGGTGGAACCACAACAGTCTTGTGGGGCCTCTAAGGTTGAACCACAACAGTCTTGTGGGGCCTCTAAGGTGGAACCACAACAATCTTGTGGGGCCTCTAAGGTGGAACCACAACAATCTTGTGGGGCCTCTAAGGTGGAACCACAACAGTCTTGTGGGGCCTCTAAGGTTGAACCACAACAGTCTTGTCGGGCCTCTAAGGTGGAACCACAACAATCTTGTGGGGCCTCTAAGGTTGAACCACAACAGTCTTGTGGGGCCTCTAAGGTTGAACCACAACAGTCTTGTGGGGCCTCTAAGGTGGAACCACAACAATCTTGTGGGGCCTCTAAGGTGGAACCACAACAATCTTGTGGGGCCTCTAAGGTGGAACCACAACAGTCTTGTGGGGCCTCTAAGGTTGAACCACAACAGTCTTGTGGGGCCTCTAAGGTGGAACCACAACAGTCTTGTGGGGCCTCTAAGGTGGAACCACAACAGTCTTGTCGGGCCTCTAAGGTGGAACCACAACAATCTTGTCGGGCCTCTCAAGGGGAAGACAGCACCATCTTGTGTGGCCTCTGAAGTGGAATGGCAGCAACATTTCAAGGAGCTGGCAGCAGTGTTAAGTGGGGCACGTGTCTTGGGGCTTCAGAGCATTTCAAAGTAGCAGGTTGTCTCTTGGGGCTTCTTGCAGCAGCAACTGGCATCTTGCAGCAGGCCTTCAGGATGGCAGCAGTGTCTCTTGGGGCTTCTTGCAGCAGCAACTGGCATCTTGCAGCAGGCCTTCAGGATGGCAGCAGTGTCTCTTGGGGCTTCTTGCAGCAGCAACTGGCATCTTGCAGCAGGCCTTCAGGATGGCAGCAGTGTCTCTTGGGGCTTCTTGCAGCAGCAACTGGCATCTTGCAGCAGGCCTTCAGGATGGCAGCAGTGTCTCTTGGGGTCTTGAGACTGTAGCAAAGTCTCTGGACGCATCTTGGTGTGGCAGCTGTCCCTTGGGTCCTCTAGGGGTGGAGATTGCAGCCTGTGGGGTCACTTCAGGGTGGTGGCTGTGTTGTGGGTGTTGAGGGTGGTGGTTGTGTTGTGGGTGTTGAGGGTGGTGGCTGTGTTGTGGGTGTTGAGGGTGGTGGCTGTCTTGTGGGTGTTGAGGGTGGTGGCTGTCTTGTGGGTGTTGAGGGTGGTGGCTGTCTTGTGGGTGTTGAGGGTGGTGGTTGTCTTGTGGGTGTTGAGGGTGGTGGCTGTCTTGTGGGTGTTGAGGGTGGTGGCTGTCTTATGGGACATGTTCAGGGTAGGGGCAGTGTCTTGAGGGACATGTTCAGGGTAGGGGCAGTGTCTTGGGGGACATGTTCAGGGTAGGGGCAGTGTCTTGGGGGACATGTTCAGGGTAGGGGCAGTGTCTTGGGGGACATGTTCAGGGTAGGGGCAGTGTCTTGGGGGACATGTTCAGGGTAGGGGCAGTGTCTTGGGGGACATGTTCAGGGTAGGGGCAGTGTCTTGGGGGACATGTTCAGGGTAGGGGCAGTGTCTTGGGGGCATCTACATGCCTTCAGGATAAAGTCTACATCTTTGGGGTCTCAATGGCAGCCGGAAGACTGTCCCTTCTCAGCCCAGCTCAGTGGCAATCCTGACACCACACCTGCACCACAAATGGAAGTGTTAGTATTTATGCTAATAACACTGCTGTGGGTAAGCTGTGTGTGTGTGTGTGTGTGTGTGTGTGTGTGTGTGTGTGTGTGTGTGTGTGTGTGTGTGTGTGTATACAAGTGGGTAAGCTGTGTGTCTGTGTGTGTATACAAGTGGGTAAGCTGTGTGCCTTTGTGTGTATACCAGTGGGTAAGCTGTGTGCCTGTGTGTGTATACAAGTGGGTAAGCTGTGTGCCTGTATGTGTATACAAGTGGGTAAGCTGTGTGCCTGTGTGTGTATACAAGTGGGTAAGCTGTGTGTCTGTGTGTGTATACAAGTGGGTAAGCTGTAAGCGTGTGTGTGTGTGTGTGTGTGTGTGTATACAAGTGGGTAAGCTGAAAGCCTGTGTGTGTATAGAAGTGGGAAGGATAGGCATAGTGTGCTTGTGTGTGTGTGTGTGTAATTCACAGGGTCGGTCAGGATCACTTGATGGTCGTGATCGTCAGCTTTTTACCCTCCCGGAAGGGAGCTGAGAGCTCATATAGTCCGATCCAAGGGCAAGGCTGTGACCTTCACACACGCACACACCCGTCCCCTTGCTCAAGGGGGACAGTAACCACCCACTTCGTCAGTGAAACTTTTCGCAACCTGAGCGAGGCGCGAACTCCCGCCCACCAGTTGGCAAGCGAGAACGTTACCACTGCACCAGCGAGCGGTGTGTGTGCGTGCGTGCGTGTGTGTGTGTGTGTGTGTGTGTGTGTGTGTGTGTGTGCGTGTGTGTGTGTGTGTGTGTGTGTGTGTGTGTGTGTGTGTGTGTGTGTGTGTGTGTGTACAAGCTAAGTATACATGTAGGTAATAAAGTACACACGTATATAATAATAAAGACTGGTATAAGGGATCACTTGGTACAATAAATCTGGCAGTGTCTGCAATACAGTGGGAAGTTCAGGGACAAAAGCAACTACAATGGATAGCAAAGCTGAATAAATCTGGCTCAAGCTTCAAAATACGATAGTTAATTATTTATATACCCTTGACTAAGAATAGGCTAAGCTGAATATAACTGCTGATGGCTAAATAATAATAATAATAATAATAATAATAATAATAATGGACTCTGCACACCCCTAAGTAATGCTCTAACCTGAAGTAATACTAATACTAATACTAAGACAAGCCCTTTTACTAATGTCAGCTAAGCTATATAATAATAATAATAATAATAATAATAATAATAACAATAACAATAATAATAATAGGAACACTACAAGCCCCCTTACCTAATCTTTGCTAAGCCAAACCAAACAGTGTTCATAATATACCAAACCAGTTATACAGAGAGAGATGAAGGCTGTGTCCTGCCTCTATCATTCTCTGGGGGAAGGTACGCTGCTCATGGGGCAACACAGGATTGCAGCAGGAAGGAATGCAAGGTTTACACTGAAGGAATTAATGGACTGGCTGCCTGGTTGTCTAGTGGGTTCAGGTGGCCCAACTAAATGTGTCCCATTCAAGGCTACCTGACTAATTATGTACTCTATATTTTCAGGACAGCCTAGCCCAGGGCCCCTACTGTTGTGCTGGGTCAACAGGACTGGCTGGATACTGCCAGGGGTGTTAACATTGTATTCTCTGCCACCAGCAAACAATAAAACACAATAAACCAATCTGCACTATTTCTCAGCCTCACTCTACACTTTTGTCACTTCACCTGCCTCTGCATTAATTCACGAACATTTATAAAGCTGGGTGGTAACCATATCACCAAATACAAATGGTTGCCTGTAATTCAGGACAGTTTATAATGCAGGGTGGTAACCATATCACCAAATACAAATGGTTTCCTGTAATTCTGGAACATTTATAATGCTGGGTGGTAACCATATCACCAAATACAAATGGTTTGCTGTAATTCAGGACAGTTTTTAATGCTGGGTGGTAATCATATCGCCAAATACAAATGTTTTGCTGTAATTCAGGAAAATTTATGATGGTGGGTGGTAACTATCTATCTATCTGTAGCCCGACGCCCTAATCCCACAAAGGGTGGCCGCAGACAAAAGGCCTCCAAGTGACTCTGTCACCCACCATTTGACTACCCTTCCCGCAACTCACTCCCCCCTCCCTCATATACCTCTCAACTCCATCCCTCCACCTCATCCTCGGTCTTCCCCGCCCTCTCCCTCCCTCCACTTCACCCATATACACCCTCTTAGTCAGTCTTTCATTTTCCATTCTCTGCACTACATAAATTAATGGAACATACCATCACTGACACTGCTTTCTCAAAGTTAAGTCACTTTTTTTTTTTTTTTTTGGGGGGGGGGCTTTTGAGGGGGGAGAGGGAGCATTTTTTTTTGGTGTGTGTTTGGGTGTGGAGTTAGGGTAAATGTTTAACCCATTGCCTTGGCTGCACAACTTGCACAGTCTACCCTACTCCAGGTTCATCATGTAAGTGTTTACATACAATATTCACCTGAGAGATAAGGCACTGAACAGGAAGGCTGCCAGAAACCCAGCAGCATGGACAGCAGCCATTAGGTGACCAAGGCTGATGCCTGCAAGTATGTTGGAGCCTTTATAAACAAAACCAACTTCCTTTGCCTGCTACCTACACTGAGTGACAGGCCTAATGGTTTGCTGTAAGCCAGTACAATGCTGGCTGGTAACCCTATAACTACACTGAGTGACAGGCCTAATGGTTTGCTGTAAGCCAGTACAATGCTGGCTGGTAACCCTATAACTACACTGAGTGACAGGCCTAATGGTTTGCTGTAAGCCAGTACAATGCTGGCTGGTAACCCTATAACTACACTGAGTGACAGGCCTAATGGTTTGCTGTAAGCCAGTACAATGCTGGCTGGTAACCCTATAACTACACTGAGTGACAGGCCTAATGGTTTGCTGTAAGCCAGTACAATGCTGGCTGGTAACCCTATAACTACACTGAGTGACAGGCCTAATGGTTTGCTGTAAGCCAGTACAATGCTGGCTGGTAACCCTATAACTACACTGAGTGACAGGCCTAATGGTTTGCTGTAAGCCAGTACAATGCTGGCTGGTAACCCTATAACTACACTGAGTGACAGGCCTAATGGTTTGCTGTAAGCCAGTACAATGCTGGCTGGTAACCCTATAATTACACTGAGTGACAGGCCTAATGGTTTGCTGTAAGCCAGTACAATGCTGGCTGGTAACCCTATAACTACACTGAGTGACAGGCCTAATGGTTTGCTGTAAGCCAGTACAATGCTGGCTGGTAACCCTATAACTACACTGAGTGACAGGCCTAATGGTTTGCTGTAAGCCAGTACAATGCTGGCTGGTAACCCTATAACTACACTGAGTGACAGGCCTAATGGTTTGCTGTAAGCCAGTACAATGCTGGCTGGTAACCCTATAACTACACTGAGTGACAGGCCTAATGGTTTGCTGTAAGCCAGTACAATGCTGGCTGGTAACCCTATAACTACACTGAGTGACAGGCCTAATGGTTTGCTGTAAGCCAGTACAATGCTGGCTGGTAACCCTATAACTACACTGAGTGACAGGCCTAATGGTTTGCTGTAAGCCAGTACAATGCTGGCTGGTAACCCTATAACTACACTGAGTGACAGGCCTAATGGTTTGCTGTAAGCCAGTACAATGCTGGCTGGTAACCCTATAACTACACTGAGTGACAGGCCTAATGGTTTGCTGTAAGCCAGTACAATGCTGGCTGGTAACCCTATAACTACACTGAGTGACAGGCCTAATGGTTTGCTGTAAGCCAGTACAATGCTGGCTGGTAACCCTATAATTACACTGAGTGACAGGCCTAATGGTTTGCTGTAAGCCAGTACAATGCTGGCTGGTAACCCTATAATTACACTGAGTGACAGGCCTAATGGTTTGCTGTAAGTCAGTATTATGCTGGCTGGTAACCATAGAACTAATTAACATATACAATGCTGGGTGGTAACCATATACCCAGTTAACATATACAATGCTGGGTGGTAACCATATACCCAGTTAACATATACAATGCTGGGTGGTAACCATATATCCAATTAACATATACAATGCTGGGTGGTAACCATATACCCAATTAACATATGCAATGCTGGGTGGTAACCATTTACCCAATTAATATATACAATGCAGGGTGGTACCCATATATCCAATTAACTTATACAACGCTGGGTGGTAACCATATAACCAATTAACATATCCAATGCTGGGTGGTAACCATATACTATATACCAGTATGGGTAGAAGTGCAGCCAACTACAGTGCATTAAGTGGGTGGAGATGCAAATGTGGCATCCACCCATAAAGCAAACCACACGTTTCCCAGTGCCATGCTGTTGTGAGGCACTGTCAACTGCAAGGGAATACCAGTACACTGCATGGGATAACCGTGCAGTGGTTTCTTGGCTGTGGTTGATGGGTCTGCTCCACCAGCCAGTTCACTAACAAGCCATAAGTGTACAGAAAGCCTCAGTTGTAGCCTGGAGCAGCTCAATATGGGGAGTTGTGCCAATACTATGCAATCATTAGAGAAATACTTGTCAGTAATTCTTGCAGCAGTGGGTATGTTGAGAGGACCAATGATATTACCAGTCCAGCCAAGCAGCTTAGACAACAAGCTTTAGGGCCACACAAAACCTGCCTTGTATTAGCCAACTATTTCTCACTGAAATGATTTTAGCTTTGGAGGTGACAAGACCACTTTGTAAAGCAACGTGTCAATTAGGGTACAAAGAAAGTGGGTCTTACCTTGAAAGATGACACAAGCTACATCAAGCTGTTTGCCACTCGCTGTCCACACCTTTGCTCCTCGTTCAACTTCTCGTTATCGTTCATGTCTTCATCTCTTTCAACGTCATTATATGCTGTAACCTTCTTCACTGTCTCCTCTTGCCTATCTTCTCACACCCTGAAAATATACATAGAAATAAGCAGGTAATAGGTAAGCCAATAGTATTATACTCTTTCCACTCTACCTGGCCCAGAGTTATATTTTGTAGCTCATATCTCATACTTCAGTGGCAGAAAAACACTACTATGGCTCGACATCCTTCCCATAGCACTTATTTGTGACTAGCATCATGAAAAGACAATACTATGGCTCTACATCCTTCCCATAGCACTTCTTTGTGACTAGCATCATAAAAAGACAATACTATGGCTCTACATCCTTCCCATAGCACTTCTTTGTGACTAGCATCGTAAAAAGACAATACTATGGCTCTACATCCTTCCCATAGCACTTCTTTGTGACTAGCATCATAAAAAGACAATACTATGGCTCTACATCCTTCCCATAGCACTTCTTTGTGACTAGCATCGTAAAAAGACAATGCTATGGCTCTACATCCTTCCCATAGCACTTCTTTGTGACTAGCATCATAAAAAGACAATACTATGGCTCTACATCCTTCCCATAGCACGTCTTTGTGACTAGCATCATAAAAAGACAATACTATGGCTCTACATCCCTTCCATAGCACTTCTTTGTGACTAGCATCATACTCAAAGACAATACCATGGCTCTACAGTATTCCCATAGCACTTCTTTGTGACCAGCATCACAAAAAGACAATACTATGGCTCTACATCCTTTCCACAGCATTTCTTTGTGACTAGCATCATACTCAAAGACAATACTATGGTTCTACATCCTTCCCATAGCACTTCTTTGTGACTAGCATCATACTCAAAGACAATACTATGGCTCTACATTCTTCCCATAGCACTTCTTTGTGACTAGCATCATACTCAATGACTATTGTGGCTCTACATCATAGCACTTCTTTGTGACTAGCATCATAAAAAGACAATACTATGGCTCTACATCCTTTCCATAGCACTTATTTGTGACTAGCATCATAAAAAGACAATACTATGGCTCTACATCCTTTCCATAACACTTCTTTGTGACTAGCATCATATAAAGACAATACTATGCCTTTGCATCCTTTCCATTGCACTTCTTTGTGACTAGCATCATATAAAGACAATACTATGGCTCTACATCCTTCTCATGGCACTTCTTTGTGACTAGCATCATAGTCTACCATTAATCTAGTCTCATCTCAATATTCACGACGGATAGATGCCAATTTTTGGCCAAGTTAGAGTAAAATGAGTCTAGCTGAAGAGGTTCCTAACACATCTTTCTTAGCTACTTAACATACTGATGTGATAGAAAGCATTAGCAGAAACACACTGAGGTGGTTTGGCCGTGTACTGTAGAGGATAGATAGCGAGACTAACTAGGAGAGTATGAGTGAGGTGGAGGGATGGAGTGGAGAGATATATGAGAGAGAAGGGTGTGAGCTGGGGGGAGGGCAGTGAAATAGCTGGGGACAGGGCAACATGGAGGTGATTTGTTTGTAGCCACCTCTTAGGGGATTAAGGCATCTGGCAATAGATAGATGGATCTTTGTTACTCTCCTACTTTACCTTAAGCTGGCCAAGAATGTCACAACCAGAACAGAAATCTGGCAGGGATTAAGGCACTGAATAAGGAAGCTGCCAGAGATCGAGCAGCATGGAAAGCCGCCATTAGGTGACCAAGGGCGATGCATGCAAGCAGGTTGGAGCCTTAATATGATACAATAAGAACTGTGGCATGAAAACAAAAATTACAGAATACTACAAACACTTGGGTATGAAGGTGAGAGACTAACTAGGAGAGTACGTAAGTGAAGTGGAAGAGATAGGGGGAGACCAAGAATGAGATGGAGGTATGTAGTGCACGTATATGAGAGGGGGGATGTAGTTTGGGCATTGAAATGGCAGGGGACAGGGTGACATGGAGGTGATTTGTTTGTGGCCACCCCTTACAGGATTAAGGCGTGTGGCTATAGACAGAGAGGCTAGCTAAGGAAATTACTGGACACTATAACCCCATAACTGATGTGATAACAGCTGAATAAAATGGTGTGGTGGCAGCAACAGTACAAAGTTATACTCTTTGTACTCTAACTTGGCCTAAAACTGACACCTCTCCAGCCTAAATGCTGCAGTGTAACAACAGACTGGGAGCACAATAGGATGCTAGTCACGAAGAAGTGCTAGGGAAAGGAGTCAGGCCTGTACCATTGTCTTTCTCTGCCACTGAGCTACGTGAGGTAAGCTGAAGGACGAAAATTTGGGCCAAGTTGGTGTGACAGAACTATAGTTACACTGGATAGGGGTAAAAAAAATACTCCTGCAAATTGGAGGGGAATAAGGCATGCTGAAGGAACTGATGTTACTGTTTGGCAGCCTGGTGGTGTAGTGGGTTAAGGTGGTCAGGCAGATGTGTTGAGGTACATTCAAGGGTAGGCAGCTAAGCACAAAGGTAGACCTGGAAAGAGAGCGTGACCTCAGGGATAAAGGACTGAATAGGGAGGCTGCCAGAGATTGAGCACTGTAGGGAGTCATCTAGAGGCTGCCAGAGACTGAGCAGTGTGGAGAGTCAACTAAGGCTGCCAGAGATTGAGGAGTGGAGAGTCAACTAAGGCTGCCAGAGATTGAGCAATGTGGAGAGTCAACTAGAGGCTGCCAGAGATTGAGCAGTGTGGAGAGTCAACTAAGGCTGCCAGAGATTGAGCAATGTGGAGAGTCAACTAAGGCTGCCGGAGATCAAGCAGTGTGGACTGTCAACTAGAGGCTGCCAGGGATCAAGAAGTGTGGAGCATCAAATAAAGTGTCAACTAGAGGCTGCAGGAGATTGAGCAATGTGGAGAGTCAACTAAGGCTGCCAGAGATCAAGCATTATGGATAGTCAACTAGAGGCTGCCAGAGACTGAGCAGTGTGGAGTCAGCTAAGGCTGCCAGAGATCAAGCAGTGTGGACTGTCAACTAGAGGCTGCCAGGGATCAAGAAGTGTGGAGCATCAAATAGAGTGTCAACTAGAGGCTGCCAGAGATCAAGCAGTGTCGAGAGTCAACTAAGGCTGCCAGAGATCAAGCAGTGTGGAGTTTTACCAGAGGCTGCCAGAGTTCAAGCAGTGTGGAGCATCAATTAGAGGTTGCCAGAGTTCAAGCAGTGTGGAGCATCAACTACAGTAGAGGCTGCCAGAGATCGAGCAGTGTGGATAGTCAACTAGTCACTTAAATTTTGTGCTGGTGCAACACAGGACTGGATGGACACCACAAGGGGTATAACGAACCATGTAGCCAAGACTAAATACTAAAGCACTTATTGTACCTCTTAATGAAATGTGTGTGTGTGTGTGTGTGTGTGTGTGTGTGTGTGTGTGTGTGTGTGTGTGTGTGTGTGTGTGTGTGTGTGTGTAACAAAAGGTCAATATTTCACCCACAAACTTTCCTTTGGTGGCTAATATTCATAATGTCAGAGGCTTGCTGTGTCTCCCTAACCACAGACAATGTGTGTGTGTGTGTGTGTGTGTGTGTGTGTGTGTGTGTGTGTGTGTGTGTGTGTGTGTGTTCTTACCTAATTGTTCTTACCTAATTGTATCTTTACAGGAATGAGTCAAGCTCGTACTGTCCCGTCTTAAACCATATTTATCGTACATATCCTTGAATTTGTGAATTGTTTTGGCACACACTATTTCATTCGGTAGTGCATTCCATTGATCAATTGCTCTGTTTGGGAAACTGAATTTCCTTACGTCTTTATCACATCTCTTCTTATGCAATTTTTTGCAGTGTTCTTTCGCTGATGCTTCTCCATATGTTAAGTAATCATTTATGTCTATTTTCTCTTTTCCTGATATGCATTTATATAGCATTATCATGTCACCTCTTTTCCTTCTCTCCTGTAGTGTTGGTAGATTCAGTTTATTTAGTCTTTCTTCGTAGCTTAGGTCCCTTAAGCTTGGTATCCATCTTGTAGCGGCCCTTTGAACTTTTTCAATCTTGTCCATGTGCTTTTTGAGATGAGGACTCTAGACTACTGATGCATATTCCAGGGTTGGTCTAATGAATGATGTTATTATCCTTCTTAGCATGTCTTCATTTATGAATGTGAATGATATTCTCATATTTGCAGGCAGTGTATACATGTTCCGTATCTTCTCACTGATGTGGTCAGCCGGAGATAGTCTGTTATTGATGATCACACCTAGGTCTTTCTCTCTTTCTGATGTGTATAGGGTTTTATTTCCTAACTTATAATCCCAATCAGGTCTTTTTCCACTTTTACCAAACTTGATTACATGACACTTGTCCACATTGAATTCCATTTGCCATGTACTACTCCATTCATGAAGTTTATTTAATTCTTCTTGTAGCTCTTTACAAGAGTCTGTGTTAGTAATTCTCCTTTGTATTTTTTGCATCATCTACAAACATATTCAGATAGCTCTCATTTCCAGTGTTACTGTTTATATCATTTATATACACTAAAAACATGATTGGTGCCAGCACTGAACCCTGTGGTACTCCACTAGTCACTTCTTTCCATGATGAGTAGTTTCCTCTTAGTACTGTCCTCATTTCTCTTTTTATGAGAAAGTCTTGCATCCAACAAAACAGTTTGCCTCGAATTCCTCCTTGATGGTACAGTTTCCATAAAAGTCTTTGGTGTGGTACTGTGTCAAAAGCTTTCTTGAAATCTAAATAGATACTGTCCACCCATCCTTCCCTTTCCTGTATTGTGTTTGTTACTCTGTCATAGTAGCTCAACAGATTAGTAACACATGATTTTCCTTTTCTGAAACCAAACTGTCTTTCTGTTATCATACTGTGTTCTTCTAGATGATTTACCCAAGCTTTTCTTATAAGTTTTTCTAATATCTTGCTTACAACACTGGTCAGTGATACTGGTCGGTAGTTGAGTGGATTTTGTCTATTTCCTTTCTTGAAAAATGGGACAATATTTGCTTTTTTCCAAATATCAGGTAGTTTACCTTAACTCAAGGATTTCTTGAAAATTAAAAATAATGGTTTACTTAACTCCTTTGGATATTCTCGTAATACCCAACATGAAATTTCATCAGGACCACTTGCTTTTCCTCTGTCTAATCTACTTAACTCCTCCTGTATTACTTTTTCTGCTATTTGTATATCTGGTAGTATGTATGGACATGCGTGTTCCACATATTCCCTCCCAAAATTTTTTTCTTCTGTAAAAACTAATTGGAAATTCTTATTTAGTGCTTCACAAATATCTTTCTCTTGTGTATAAGTGATTCCCTCGTCCGTAATGGATCGTATTATATCTTTTACTTTAGTTTTGCTTCTGATATAGCTGTAAAACAGCTTTGGTTGATCACTACTTTTATTTATTATATCCACCTCAAACTGTTTTTGGGCTTCCCTCCTTATTCTTGTATAGTCGTTTCTTTCCTGTTTGTAAGTATTATACGCCCTTTCACTATTGTGTCTTCTGTATCTATTCCACAACAAATCTCTTCTTTCTTTTGATTTTTTACATTCTGTATTGAACCATTTCTGTATTTTCTTATCTGCTTCTTTCTGCTGTGGGATGTACTTCTGGACTCCTATTTCATAAAATTCACCGAATTTTTTATATAAAGAATTTAAATCTTGTCCTCTAAGCTCATTTTCCCAATCAACTTCTAAGAAATACTTCTTTAGGTCTTGATAATTTCCCTTTTTATAGTTTAGGCTCTTTTTGTAACTATCATTGCTGTTTACTATGTCATATGCTATCCTGAAGTTGCAATTTAGTACTGCATGATCGCTTTTGCCGAGTGGAGGGTGATATATTAAACTGTCAATATCATTTTCTTGCCTTGTGTGTGTGTGTGTGTGTGTGTGTGTGTGTGTGTGTGTGTGTGTGTGTGCGTGTGTGTAACAAAAGGTCAATATTTCACCCACAAACTTTCCTTTGGTGGCTAATATTCATAATGTGAGAGGCTTGCTGTGTCTGCCTAACCACAGACAATCTCTCAATAGGATGCTTAAGGAAGGCAAATAATGAGTCCTAAGCTACAGAAATAAACCCACTCCCTGTATACAAATCCTATATGACATTTACTGATACATTACTTGACTACACCCAACACGCTTGTATCTCACTAATACAACGCTGCTCAAAATGCTGCCGGAATTCTGCCCTTTTCAATTTCACCGCCAAAAACTTCCCAAAGGCTGTAGGTACTGAGCAAGCTGGTGTAATTAATGGAGACTACAAACACACTTGTGCTTTATCATTCTTATCAGTAATTATTGGCCATTACAAACATCAGGGGCTGGGTCACGAGGCACACCCAAAAGACCTGGCACGAGGTCATACAGTGTGATCTCAGGGATATGGGACTGAACAGGGAGGCTGCCAGAGATTGAGCAGTGTGGAGAGCTGCCATTAGGTGACCAAGGCTGACACATGCAAGAATGATGGAGCCTTTAACCGATACAATAGAGTGACTTCAGGATAAGGGACTGAACAGGGAGGCTGCCAGAGATTGAGCAGTGTGAAGAGCCACCATTAGGTGACCAAGGCAGACACTTGCCAGCAGGCAAGTCTACTGCCAGACACCTTAATCCTGTAAGGGGTGGCCACAAACAAATCGCCTCCATGTCACCCTGTCCCCTGCCATTACACTGCCCTCCCCCAGCTCACACCACTCTCTCTCATATACCTTTTCACTCCTTGTCATTCTCAGCCTCCCTCTCCCTCTCCCCCACTTCACCATACTCACATAAACTCTCCTCATTAGTCTCTCGCCCTCCATGCTCTCCACATGGCCAAACCAGCTCAATGTATTTCTGCTAACGCTTTTTATCACATCAAGGCACGTGTACAAACAGCATAATGGTAAAACACTAACAGCCAATCCAGCCACACGACCAATGAAGAAATGTTGGAAATCTTGGCGCCACCAATTATGCATACGGTGAAATAAAACTGAGTGAAAGCCTACATGACAGCACTTTTATCAATGAAAAAAAAACACGTTTTAGGTGTGATCCACTTACAGTATTTGATGTACTGCTACCTACTCCTTCCTTCACCTTTATCATTATTATTTTATGTCGGTCCTCCTCTCTTCCTATTTCTCCCACCTTTCCTCTCACTTTTTATTACTCTTCTTCCCTATTCAGGTGGCTTCCTGTAAGCCAGGAAACCATTTACAACGCTGGGTGGTAACCACATAACTAACCCATACGTGTTCCCTGTCAACAAGTGGGTTGGCTGAGGGTTAGTGCCCCTCCCCATAAAACAACTGAAGACAAACGGCCACCCCTTACCCGATTATGGCGTCTGGCTAGAGAAAGATAGATAGATACGGGATTATGGAGTCTGGCTAGAGAAAGATAGATAGATACGGGATTATAGCGACTGGCTAGAGATAGATAGATAGATACGGGATTATGGCGTCTGGCCAGAGATAGATAGATAGATACGGGATTATGGCGTCTGGCTAGAGATAGATACGGAATTATGGCGTCTGGCTGTAGATTGATGCTCGTCAGTTAAGGCAGCTCCCTAACACCTCTTCCTTTGATTTAGTCTGGGATAGGGATGGCTGTGTTATTGTTGTCAGTTAAGGCAGCTCCCTAACACCTCTTCCTTTGATTTAGTCTGGGATAGGGATGGCTGTGTTATTGTTGTCAGTTAAGGCAGCTCCCTAACATCTCTTCCTTTGATTTAGTCTGGGATAGGGATGGCTGTGTTATTGTTGTCAGTTAAGGCAGCTCCCTAACACCTCTTCCTTTGATTTAGTCTGGGATAGGGATGGCTGTGTTATTGTTGTCAGTTAAGGCAGCTCCCTAACACCTCTTCCTTTGATTTAGTCTGGGATAGGGATGGCTGTGTTATTGTTGTCAGTTAAGGCAGCTCCCTAACATCTCTTCCTTTGATTTAGTCTGGGATAGGGATGGCTGTGTTATTCATGCACAGTGTGGCAAAACTGGCAGGATTTCTATAACAAGGGAACAGTACGGTAAGAGAATATGGACCTAAATGAAATACTGTAGAGGAATTTTTATCTTATTCTGGCAAAATTTGGATGCTGAAAACACTACAAACTTGCCTAACAGACTAGGCATTGTTACCTACACTAATCTGTCTATCTGTCTATTGCCAGACGCCGTAATACCGTAAGGGCTGGCCAGAAACATATAGCCTCCATGTTGCCCTAGCCCTACCCCCAGCTCACACCCCCCTCTCTCATATCTTTCCACACCATGCCTCCATCTCATCCTTGGCCTCCCCCTCCCTCTCCTCCCCACTTCATTCGCAAGTACTCTCCTTTTTAGTCTCTCACTCACTTATGCCAAGGGAAAAAAAAAAAAAATAACATGCCCAATTAGAGCACCTACAACTAATCAGTTTCTCTTCTAAGCATTCAGAAAGCAACTTAACATTCTATAATTGGGTATTTTTACACTGGAAGTTTCCTTCTAATTCTATCCTTTGCCCAGGTCTCTCTCAGATATATGGTTAGATCAAAACAATGACCAAAACTCTGGTGGCCTAAAATCAACCTAACCTATAAATACAAAAAGTACCAATTCATAAGGTAAGCTGAAGGGGATTAAATACTGTGCTGATAAATGCTCAGGTTTGTATTAATTTTTAGTTTGGGTACAGTAGTTGATAATTTGCATAAACATTGTCCAATAATTCTTTTCTATTTAACCCTCTGGCCGCCACCTGTCATTTCTCGGTCATTGCCCTGGACGCGGACTAAGTCCCTAAAAAATCAAAGTGCTAATTATAACTTTGTTGCTACTTTTATAATAGGAAATGACGGTGAACTTTCCATTTGATACTGTGATAATGGCCAAAAATGCACCTTTCTATGAGAGAATTTCATTTTATGAGAATAAATGCAATAATAATTAATTTTTGTTATTGTATACATTAGAAAGATGACGATATTATTTACTTCCAGCAAGGTTTTTCACTTGTATATGTACACTAGACACATGTATGCTGTTTGCTGTCACATGATACAAATCAAAACTTAACGTATTTGTATTAAAAAAATAAAAAAAAGATGTGTGGAGGTAAATGTGTTTTCGCCTGTGGACTGCAGTTGCCTGACGTGTCATGTGGAATAATTAGTAAGGCCACCACAGTCACCTAACGTGGCCAAAGGGTTAAACATGGATGGGTTTTTACCTTTTATTATAATTCTGACTACAATTTCCATGCATCCCTCCCAGGCAAAATGTTATATCACAGAACATTACAAACTGCATGTTAGAATAAAAGCAACCTAACCCAATCTAACATAAATACCTACCTTCATAATTAGGATTTGGAGAAAGCATATGACAGGGTGGATAGACAAGGATTGTGGAAAGTGTTAAGAATATATGGAGTAGATGGGAACTTGTTGAATGCTGTGAAGAGTATGTATGAGGGTGCTAAGGCTGCAGTGCGTGTGGATGGTGAACTGAGTGATTTTTTCTCTTTGAAAGTTGGGTTGAAACAGGGATGTGTCATGTCTCCATGGTTGTTCAATCTGTACATGGATGGGGTAATAAAAGAGGTACAAGGTAGGGCAGTGGATGTTGGAGTGGTCCTGGTGAGAGAGGATAGTGTTTGGAAACTCCCTGTACTGTTGTTTGCAGATGATACTGTGTTGTTGAGTGAAGACGAAGGGGAGCTGCAAGGCTTGGTGGATGAGTTTGGGAGAGTGTGTAAGAAACGGAATCTAAAGGTGAATGTAGGGAAGAGTAAAGTGATGGTCTTTGAGAGAGGTGAAGTCAGTGAATGTACAGCGAGGTTGGATAGAGAGGAATTGGAAAATGTGAGTACGTTTAAGTACTTGGGTAGTGTGATGAGTAAGCATGGAGGTTTGGAGGGTGAAGTGCTTGTAAGGGTACAACAAGGAAGAAAGGTTGCTGGTTCCTTGAAAGCAGCGATAAGAAACAGGGAAGTGAGCATGGAAGTGAAAAAGTTACTACATGACAGTATTGTGATACCAACTCTAACGTATGGAAGTGAAGCTTGGACGTTGTTGGAAGGACACAAGTCAAGAGTGAGAGCAGTGGAAATGAGTTATGTAAGAGAAGCCTGTGGAGTCACATGGAGAGACAGGCTGACAAATGAGGATATAAAGGAGCGTTGTGGTGTGGATGTGGATGTGATAGGAAGCGTTAGGAGGAACACACTAAGGTGGTTTGGCCATGTGGAGAGAATGGAGGGTGAGAGACTGACGAGGAGAGTTTATGTGAGTGAGGTGGAGGGGGGAGATGGAGGGGGAGGCCGAGGATGAGATGGAGGGATATAGTGGAGAGGTATATGAAAGAGGGGTGTGTGAGTTGGGATCAGGGCAATGAAATGGCTGGGGGCAGGGCGACGTGGAGGCGATTTGTTTGTGGCCACCCCGTACGGGATTAAGGTGTCTGGCAATAGATAGATTCATAGATAGACTATTATTATTATTGTTATTATTATTATTATTGTTATTATTATTATTATTATTATTACTACTACTACTACTACTACTACCACCACACTGTGTCCCGCACCATTAGCCTGGCCTGTGAAGGACAAGGTTAGCCCCGTGGACTGGTGGACTGCTGGGAGGAATGAAAAAAGTGTTTAGATGTCGATCGCTTAGAATGGATGTAAGGAGAAGGCTGTATGAGGGTGTTGTGGTACCGACTGCATTATATGGGGCTGAAACATGGAATATGGGTGTAGCAGAGAGGAAAAGTTTGAATGTAATGGAGATGAGGTGTCTGAGGAGTATGTGTGGAGTGACGCGTATGGATCGAGTGCGAAATGATGAAGTGCGAAGGAGAACTGGAGCTGTTCGGGAGATGGCTGGTAGAGTTGAGCAGAGGGTGTTGCGATGGTTTGGGCATATGGAGAGAATGGATAATGAGCGATTGGCGAAAAAGATAACAAGATCTGATGTGAGAGGTGTAAGGCTGAGAGGAAGACCACGAATAGGATGGATGGACAGTGTGAAGAGAGCGCTGGATGCGAGAGGGATGTCTGTCGAGCAAGGAAGAGTGGCTGTGCGTGACAGAAATAAATGGAGAGAAATTGTGAATGAATAAGTGAAGACGCAGCCCTGAGGGGATATTCTCCCGCATTTGGTCTGATCAGCTAGGCAGGTCAGGTGCGGGTAAGGGGATGGGTCTATTATGATGTGGCAAGGGTAAACCAGCTCTGCTGTCGGGCCCTGCTGCGGATGTCACTGATTGCATTGCGCAATTGACCCTTGTGCGGTGTGGTGCGGTGAGGATCTGTCCGTTCTCCCCTTTGGGGATAAGTTGCAAATGAATATGTTTGAATGGATGAGTAAATGGGGAGTGTGTCGGCCTGTCTCGGCTACCTCCCTTTCCTTGGGGGAAGCAGCCTAGGTATATAGATAGATAGATAGATTATTATTATTATTATTATTAGTAGTAGTAGTAGTATTAGTATTAGTATTGTTATTTTTATTATTATTATTATTATTATTATTATTATTATTATTATTATTGTTATTGTTATTATTACTATTATTATATTTAATATTATTATTATTATAATTATTGTTATTATTATTCTGTCTATTATTATTACAATATTGTTATTATTATTATTATTATTCAAGTACTTGGGTAGTGTGATGAGTATGGATGGAATTTTGGGGGATGAAGTGCATGAAAGGGTACAGCAGGGAAGGAAGGTTGTTGGTACACTGAAAGCAGTGATGAGAAATAGGGAGGTGAGTATGGAAGTTAAGAAGTCACTGCATGATAGTATTGTGATCCCTACCCTGACGTATGGAAGCGCGGCGTGGACCTTGCAAGAGGGGAGCAAGTCAAGAGTGAGAGCAGTGGAAATTAGTTACTTGAGAGGAGCATGTGGAGTGACATGGAGGGACAGGTTGACGAATGAAGAAGTGAAGGAACGTTGTGGGGTGGATGTGGATGTGGTTGAGAAGATTAGGAGAAATACACTGAGGTGGTTTGGACATGTGGAGAGAATGGAGAATGAAAGAGTGACTAAGAGGGTGTATGTAGGTGAGATGGAGGGAGGGAGAGGGAGGGGTAGACCGAGGATGAGGTGGCGGGATGGAGTTGAGAGGTATATGAGGGAGGGGGGGATGAGTTGGGGGGAGGGTAGTCAAATGGTGGGTGATAGCGACTTGGAGACGTTTTGTCTGCGGCCACCCTTTGCTGGATTAGGGCGTCGGGCTATAGATAGATAGATAGATGTAACTGAGGCAACTGTGCCGATATTTAAATTAAGCCGTAATCTCTCATGTAGGAGATTTCGTAACATTTCCTTCTCGGCGAACTATTTTGCACACTTGACCTTAATATCCTCTTGTGTGCGATTGATGCAAACTATGGCGGTATTAGCAAAGTACAAATATCGTACCAGGCAACAGAAAGGCCTGATTTGAAAATAAATCGCTAAGGAAAAAGTGCTATGAAGGCCACCAGTCCAGCGATATTACGAGTTAATTATCAATTAACTCTGATCATTCCGTAACATTTCTTCTTTAGCGATTTATTTTACATCATGCACATTAATATGCTCTTCTATGTTACTCTGACTTGCAATTGTGCCGACATTAATGCTTCAGCCGTAATCTCTCATTGGAGATTCCGTAGCGTGTCTTCCTCGGCGATTGCTTGGCGCATATACCATAAAATCCTGCAGTATGTTATAAATGGAATCTACGCCGGTATTAAAAATGACAGATTACATGAATAATAACATTAATGTGTAATACTGAAAGTAAATTGTCGATGCAGAGGTACTTGGAAATCTCCCATATTACGGATGATATTAATTAATTTATTTCTGTTTACTTAATCAGTACAATAGTTTGGAAAGTAAATAGTTAAGAAGAGGCATTAGGCAGCCTCCTTACAATTTATTTCTTATTCTGCTGCCTTGCTATATTCTTGTGTGTAACTTATGCAATCTGTGTTGATACTGGCAAGACATAAGAAGCCAACCACGGGATGTTAATGAGTAGTTTGGAAAATAAATCGTTAAGGAAGAGGTGCTTGGGATCTTCCTTGCCCGACGAGAATGGACCAAAGCTTGTCATTTTCAGGGGGTTGCGGTGCTAAGAAACATACATACGGGTAAGGAGGCTCCCTAACACCTCTTCCTTAACGATTTATTTCCCAAACTACTCGTTAATATCTGTCCCCACCTTAGCATGGGACAACATCAACTTGGAGGAGACGAACAGTTCGTAATGACGGCACTCCACGCTGCTTGATCTCTGGCAGCCTCCCTATTCAGTCCCTTACCCCTAAGGTCACACTCTATGACCTCGTCCCAGGTCTTTTTCGGTCTGCCTCTCACACCCCTACCCCCGACGTTTACACTTCCCATCTTCCGCACCCACCTGTCCTCCTCCATCCTCTCAACATGCCCTAACCATCTCAGTCTACCTCTCCACACCCAGTTCGCATCCTCCATCCTCTCCACATGCCCAAACCATCTCAGTCTACCCCTCCACACCAAGTTCGCATCCTCCATCCTCTCCACATGCCCAAACCATCTCAGTCTACCTCTCCACACCCAGTTCGCATCCTCCATCCTCTCCACATGCCCTAACCATCTCAGTCTACCTCTCCACACCCAGTTCGCATCCTCCATCCTCTCCACATGCCCAAACCATCTCAGTCTACCTCTCCACACCCAGTTCGCATCCTCTACCCTCTCCACATGCCCTAACCATCTCAGTCTACCCCTCCTGGGTCATCCTCCATCCTCTCTACATGCCCAAACTATCTCAATCTACCTCTCCTCATCACAACACCAATACACTCCAGCCCCATCCTTCCTCCCAAACCATCTCAGTCTACCCCTTCTCATCACAACACCAATACACTCCAGTCCCATCCTTCCTCCCAAACCATCTCAATCTACCCCTTCTCATCTCAACACCAATACACTCCAGTCCCATCCTTCCTCCCAGACCATCTCAATCTACCCCTCCTCATCACAACACCAATACACTCCAGTCCCATCCTTCCTCCCAAACCATCTCAATCTACCCCTTCTCATCACAACACCAATACACTCCAGTCCCCTCCTTCCTACCAGACCATCTCAATCTACCCCTCCTCATCACAACACCAATACACTCCAGTCCCATCCTTCCTATCAACTCTTCATTCACACCTCTCACTCTCCACACCCAGCTGTCATCTTCCATCCTCTCCACATACCCAAACCATCTCAGTCTACCCCTCCTCATCACAACACCAATACACCCCAGTCCGTTCGTGATGCTTAAGATGTTACTTTTCACACGGGCAGCGATGTCAGGGAGTTACGTTGCGGATGTTGCGATCAATTGTATCACTGGAGCCATGGAAGACAGTAGCCAGTGGTCCTGTGAGGAGGTGGAGGACGAAGAAGAGCTGTTATTGCTTAGTTTAGCCATTTCCGATAAAATTAAAATGAAATGGGTACATGAGACTAATGTGAAAAGACCAAGAACTTTTAGGTGATGAGGAAAAGTTCAGACGGTATTTAGACTATGACAAATGAGGAAGTGAAGGAGCGTTGTGGTGTGGATGTGGATGTGATAGGAAGCGTTAGGAGAAACACACTGAGGTGGTTTGGCCATGTGGAGAGGATGGAGAGTGAGAGACTGACGAGGAGAGTGTATGTGAGTGAGGTGGAGGGTGGGGAGGGAGGGGTAGGTCAAGGATGAGATGGAGGGATGGAGTGGAGAGGTATTTGAGAGAGGGGTGTGTGAGCTGGGAGCAGGGCAATGAAATGGCGGGGGACAGGGCGACATGGGAAGGGTGTGTAAGGTGCTGGGAAGGGTGTGTAAGGTGCTGGAAGGATGTGTAAGGTGCTGGAAGGGTGTGTAAGGTGCTGGAAGGATGTGTAAGGTGCTGGAAGGGTGTGTAAGGTGCTGGAAGGGTGTGTAAGGTGCTGGGAAGGGTGTGTAAGGTGCTGGAAGGATGTGTAAGGTGCTGGAAGGGTGTGTAAGGTGCTGGAAGGGTGTGTAAGGTGCTGGGAAGGGTGTGTAAGGTGCTGGGAAGGGTGTGTAAGGTGCTGGAAGGGTGTGTAAGGTGTTGGAAGGATGTGTAAGGTGCTGGGAAGGGTGTGTAAGGTGCTGGGAAGGGTGTGTAGGTGCTGGGAAGGATGTGTAAGGTGCTGGAAGGGTGTGTAAGGTGCTGGGAAGGGTGTGTAGGTGCTGGAAGGATGTGTAAGGTGCTGGAAGGGTGTGTAAGATCGACAGTGAACTATTAGACATCTCATGAAGACAGGCATAAGTATAAAATTTGTGTATTCTTTAAAAACTCGTTACCTAACTACACCTGCTATTGCTATGAGTCCATATTATAATTACAAATCATAATAGATAGATAGATAAATAGATAGATAGACAGCTTTATGCGAGCCTGGGAATGGGAAATGATCTTGCAAGTTACACTGAGGAAAAGCTGACGACAGATTACGAAGTAGCCAGTCAATTAGTTGTCAGCAATTCACCCGGTGAACAAAGCCTTGTTGACCATACACACACATACACACATACTCACACACAGGCTTCTAGAACTTTCCAGTCACAGGGAACACACGTGATACGTCTCCTGTTTCACCAGAATTTAGGAGAGCTCAGAAGGAAGCTAGCCATAGAACAGACAGGTCGCAGGGAGAAGGGCTTAGCAACTTGAGAGAGAGACAGAGAGAGCGAGACAGGGAGATAGCTCCCGGGACTCTACTTTATACTTCACTCTGTGTGAGAGACTTGTTAATATTTCCAAGACAAATAAAAATAGTTCCATACTATTCTTTACCTCTCCTTGTCATTGAATGACAAATGGGAAAGAAAATTATCTACTTACAAGGCTACTCAAGTATAACAACCGCTCGTCCACAAGTCTAATATATATATAACTTCTCTACAAGTAACTACAAAGTCTTTTTACGACACTATTTGTTGCTGCATCGCGGTATCTCTGTCACAGTACAGTATATTCGTCTAAGGCAGGGGTTCATAACCTGGGGTCCATGGACCCCCATGGGCTTCAGGGGGTCCGTGAAGGTCAGAATAATTGAGAACAATTTAACGATATTGCGTGATGCCGTTTGGCATCATTAGCTGCCCCAAAATAAATAGATAAAAACGAAGAGTCTTGAATTCTGGTGTTGGTTGAGACAAGCGTGCCCTGGTGTGGCAACGCGAGCTATGGTGCTCTGCTTCAGTTGCTACTACATACCTTTGGGCGTCAGGGTTTTCGGGTTTTCAGCGTTTGTTTCTATCCAAACGAAAAGTGGAAATCACCTGGATGTCAGTGATGACATGCGTGTTGCCTTGTCCAAGACCACTCCACAATGTCATCTTCTTGTTCAAGCCAAACAACAACAACCCTCTCGTTGAAATAAACTTTTGAGCAGAATTAAAGTTTTGTTTTGTTTAATTTGCACAAGTTGGATGTATTTTATTTTTTCATCGAGTGGCCATTAATTTTTGCATGAAAAAGAGTAAGAAAATAATTCTTTGTAAAGACTGTTTTATACTTTGTGCATGTCATACGCTGCGTGAGGTAGTTGTCA
This sequence comes from Coenobita brevimanus, assembly GCF_032717465.1. Taxonomy (NCBI): domain Eukaryota; kingdom Metazoa; phylum Arthropoda; class Malacostraca; order Decapoda; family Coenobitidae; genus Coenobita; species Coenobita brevimanus. Next base: position 30,580,594 of record NC_136984.1, on the reverse strand, counting down.
ATAAAATAAAGTATATTCATTGCATGCAAAATGCTGTGTTTATGTGCTTATGTGCATTTTTGCAGGGAAGGGGTTGGTAGCTTTCACCGGATTCTCGAAGGGGTCCGTGACTCCAAAAAGGTTAAGAACCACTGGTCTAAGGGAAGCAAAAGAAAACTGTACCGTGATTCCCTCTCTAAGTCTCTAAAAAGGTAATATTTAGTACTGCTGAGGTTTAAACTAATTTTAGGGAGAATTTGAAAATAGAAAGGAGTGCCAGATGTGGGAATTTTGTTGGTAGTTATTGACCTTGGCTTCATGTTGTCGTCAGCAAACCCAAAATATCCCGTAAGAGAGTAGCATCCATGCAAATAATGTAGCATATATATCTATTACACAGTTAACTCGATCATAAGCGCAGCGATACTACCATATAAACCAGCGAATTGATCAAAACTATAACACCAATTTGAACTTCGCGGGCACCACATCGGAGACGCAGCCAAGGTTCCAAAATTATAAATGTTTTGAGCGTCCGGTGGACGTGTATAAAATTGTTTGTTTATCTTTCAGTTCGAACGCAACCAAGTCAAAAAATATAAAAATCGAAATAATCAACCAAACAAAAATATTTCTAATGATTTTAAAATGCTGTGAAGACTTTTTAATTCTCGGATAGTGGTTTAAGATCTTTATGAATACTTCCGAGGTTGGCGTTGGAAGTGTAACCGACTCCATGTCTCAAGGGAACATTTGACGACTGATGAGGTGAGTATCCTGCCTTGATTCCACATTTTCAACCTGTTACAGTTAATTTACTTGCATTATTCTGCCTGTGAAAATTAGTTATGGCAATGGGGATAACTCAGAGATGAGCATTTCTAGTGAGTATTCGTGTTTCGTGATCAGAGTGGGCGACAAAATCCGAGCAGATGCTCGAGAAGTCCGGCTTGGTGAGTATCCTGGTCCACTTCCATAATTCTACTACTAGCATCAGATTTACCTGCATAAATCTGCTTGTTAATATTTAACGAGTTAATGAAGATTACTAGGGTATAGGTATGTGATGGAAATATTCGTGTTTTGAGATGGTTGGAGGTGTAAATGGAAGGACAGACGCCGAAGAAGGCCAGCTTAGGTATCCTGCTGAGTCGTTTTTCGGCAGCGTCCATCACATCTACTTACATAATTCTACTCACTAATGTTAGATAGAGATTATTAGGGTGTACGTGTGTGGGGGAGAGTGGGTGCATTGAGGTATTTGACGTCGAAGATGACCGGCTTAAGTATCCTGCTCTGCCCCCACGTTTTCCTTGCAAAATTTGCCCACTTAATTCTGCTTACTGTTGTTATGCAAGGTAATGGAGGTAAAGAAGTGTAGTTTGGTGGGGGAATGTTGTTGTTTGCAGATATTTAAAGGATGGCGGCTTTTTTCGTGTCCTTGACGAAATTTTGTAAACATTATGCCCCCGAAATTTTTAGAATGTTCGTATGTTATGTATTTCCGTCGATTTATTGGTTATTGTCGTGTTTTTTTTTTATTATGATGTGGGTTTTGGGGTACTTTTTGAAGAGGATTCCACGTAAATAGCTCCTTCAAGCCGATGACGTGTTGGAGGGGGACGCCTGCAGGTGGTGGCACTGATATAACCACGCCAGTACCACTATTAATATATACGTTGCTCAATCCCTATCCCATGAAAGCAGGATGTGGCACTGCAGAGAGGTAACTTCATCCTGCAGTCCACCGGGTTCACGTTTAGGTGAGCAGGGAGGCACAGTAACACTTTTACTACCGCTGTCTGTTGACGATTTTATCTTTGTACGTTTGGCCATGTGCAGAGGATGGAGAGCGAGAGACTAACTAGGAGAGTGTATGAATGAGGTGGAGATGGGGAGAGGGAGGGGGAGGCCAAGGATGAGATGGAGGGATGGAGTGGAGAGGTACATGAGAGGGAGGTGTGTGCTGGGAGCAGGGCAGTGAAATGGCAGGGGATAGGGCGACATGGAGGCGATTTGTTTGTGGCCACCCCTTACGGGATTAAGGCGTCTGGCAGTAGATAGACGTTTAGGTCAACCTGGAGTCACACTAACACTTTACTACTGCTGCCTGCTGACGATTATAACTTTATTTTTCACTTTATTTAGCCCAGACGGGTTTTGTAAGTGGAAGGGTTAGACACAGCCTGCATGCAGCCCCACACTACCATGGAGTCTCCTAAGCGGAATAACATCGGTTACTGATACAAAGAATAAAGCTGGAATTTGTACTCTAACTTGGACCACACTCTTGGCCTTTGAAGCTTATTTCACAGCTCAGTGCCAGAAAAAGACAATACTGCGGCTCCACATCATAGCCATAGCACTTCTTCGTGACTAGCATCATATTCTAATGCTAATCTCTGCAACTGCTGCCCAACAGCATCCTTTCCATAGCACTTCCTCGTGACTAGTATCGTGTTCTGATGGTAATCTCTTTACAACTCACAGTTCACGAGGAAGAGACAGCAGTTGTAGGCTAAGTTAGTGACAACAGTATAATTATGAGATCAGATTACAGACGCACATAACATGTATAATGATTATATTTATCTGTTGATGTATATATTTCCTTAGACGATTTTTTGTGTCATTCTTGCCACCTCGGGACAGTTTTGTGAAGATTTGGGTGAAATAGATGATGAGGGGGTGATGGCGACCCAGGCTGCTGGCCTGAATACATTGCAATATGTCACGTTGTTGAAGGGGTGAAGGCAACCTGACAGGTACACGTGGTAACTGCACCAAAGTTACCTGGTCTGCTGTTTATCATCTTAGCACCCTATCGTCAGTTTAGAAGGTTTTCTTAGCACCTCTTCCTTAGCGAATTAGTTTGCATATTGCACGTTACTACCGGGTATTGTGTTTTATGTTAATCCTGCCTTTTCATTATCCACATAAATTGCAAAATAACCTGCAAAGAGGCAGCTTAGTAGCCATGTTTGCGGCTATTTAGGGGGGGGGGGAAATAAGAGGCTGGGGCGGGGTGTGGCCCGGGGGTTTGTGGGGTTTGTGGTATTGTTCATACCTGTTTGGTGTGAACCACACCTGCGTATAATGAGGCCACACGGGATATGTCCAATGAATGGTAGTCTACCTCAATGTGAACAATTTCGTCTGGAGAGAGAGAGAGAGAGAGAGAGAGAGAGAGAGAGAGAGAGAGAGAGAGAAAATAACTGAAGGGGGAGTAATAGGGGATGATGATAAGAGTTGATACGTAGGTCATAAAGGGAACTGTGGGCTTAAAGTTGGATGAGGATAATACTTACTGGTAGTCACAAAAAATCTTGTCCAGTAATTAGGCAAATTGCTTTCAGCACTGCTGGGTTGGGGCAGATATTGCATGGTATAGACAACGTGACTGTGTACTCTAATATTTCATTAAAGTTGTGCGGCCTGTGTGAAAATAGTGTGGTGCATTTATAACGCTGCTCTGCTACTCCACCTGGCTAGTTCTTGTGTGTTGCAACGACGGCTCAGTGTTGTCAGTGTCTGTTTTGTATCATGTACTGGGTATTCATTTCCTACTGCCACTGCTACACACACACACACACACACACACACACACACACACACACACACACACACACACACACACATCAATGTATCATGTACTGTGTGTTCATTTCCTACTGCCACTGCTACACACACACACACACACACACACACACACACACACACAGCTGTGCCCACAACACATCAGATATTGCAGGGGAGTGTCTTGTGAAGCTCTGTTTACATACTACCTTGTACAACAATTTTGGCCCCTCTTGGACTCTTCATGGGGTACAGGCTCAACATGTGGTGTATTTTCTTTGATGATAACAAGAGTAATATTGGTCACTTTCTCCCCCCACCTGCAACTAATTGTTCCTTTCACTTGCAGGTACGATGTTACTTGTTACTAGTGCGTTACTTGGGTTACTTGCAAGATGGCAACATGAATACAGAGTCAGGCAGCGGTACGTGGCAGCCTAAGTTACAGAGAACCAGTGGCCCCAGTGTAGTGGCTTTCGAATTAAGGTGAGTCTTTTAGCCTTCTTAGTGCACTGACACCTTAATTTAGTCTGGCAGGCTCCAAGTGATTTTAGTCAGTAGGTCAACTCTGGAACTGTCTCCCTCTGTCTGTATTTCCTACATGAAAGGAGCGGTGTGGTGTGGATGTGGTAGAAAGCTTTAGGAGAAATACATTGAGGTGGTTTGGCCATGTGGAGAGGATAGAGAGCGAGAGACTAACGAGGAGAGTGTATAAGAGTGAGGTGGAGGGGGGGAGAGGGAGGGGGGAGGCCGAGGATGAGATGGGGGGTTGGAGTGAAGAGGTATATGAGAGAAGGGTGTGAGAGCTGGGAGCAGGGCAGTGAAATGGCGGGGGACAGGGCGACATGGAGGAGACTTGTTTGTGGCCACCCCTTACGGGATTGAGGCGTCTGGCAATAGACAGATAGATAGACCAACATGAAAATTGGTGTGTTTGAGTGTGGTGTGTTCTCAGTCCAGATCAGCGTCTTTCTTTGCCACTTCACTCCGATGATGTCTTAGTATATTCTTGCCATCTCCAAGTGATTTTAGTCAACTTAGACCAAAAATTATTGATGTGGCCAAGTGTTGTGTCTTGGTGTGTTAAGCTGAGGTCTTTCTGAACCCTGTTGAGAATGGCAAGCACAGGACATAATTATAATCTTTTCACCTCTCTCTTCCTGTCTACATATAACTCTCCTTTCCGTCTCTCAACTTCCTCCATGCCTCCCATCCACTCACTATAAATTTTCTTCTTTTGCTCCACAGCCTGTCTCACCTCTTCATTCCACCATGCTGTTCCTTGCACCCCCTTTCGTCTTCTCTTCACCCCAGACACCACCTCACATATTATATTTTTCATTTTGTCACTTCCATTAGCTTGAGAGAGAGGATGTTCACCCCTGGAGCTGGGGATTTTAAAGTTGGTGGTAGATCTGCATGAGGATGTTGTGGGGCAAAGTAGGTCATTCATGAAATACTTTTATTCTTACAAAATAGTCAGACAAAATGCCTCTCCATGTTTGTATCAGTTTAAGTCAGTCCACCCTTCTAAGGCTACACCTGGCCATCACCAGGCTGATAAGGGTTGGGAATCTTGGCAAGTTAGAACAAATGTTGTTAAGTCACATGGATGTCACTCGAGAAGAATACACTAATTCCTTGTTATATGTTGCCCTTTTTCCAGTCATTTTTGCTCTTAATTTCTTGAATCCAGTGACATATTGTCAGTGTTATTCTTGCCATGTGTACACCACAGTGTACTTTAAGACAGCTGTAACCCCTTCAATCCAGTGCCATTGTCAGTGTTATTCTTGCCATGTGTACACCACACTGTACTGTACTTTAAGACAGCTGTAACCCCTTCAGTCCACTGAGGTATTTAAAATTTTGTTCTTGGTATCTCAAGACCACTTGATTCAGTTTAAAGACTACTCGTGAGCAGTTGTTGAGTAACCCTGGTCTGTCTGGGCGAGCAGACCTATCAATCGCAAACAAGCAACTACCCCTGCAGGGCCGTGCCATGCAGTGAACCAGTGTTTCCTTGCAGTGGACAGCACCTTGCCACTGCCAGGTGCGGGCAAGAGTATGGAGGTTGGCTTGCCAGACGGAATTTGTATCTGCATCCAGTAACAGGGACGCCACAGTAGGCTGCACATCATCCTGTTATATGGTTACCACCCAGCGTTGTACAGTAAAGGGTTGCCATGGTTACGCCACAGTAGGCTGCACATCATCCTGTTATATGGTTACCACCCAGCGTTGTACAGTAAAGGGTTGCCATGGTTACGCCACAGTAGGCTGCACATCATCCTGTTATATGGATACCACCCAGCGTTGTACAGTTAAGGATTGCCATGGTTACGCTATAGTAGGCTGCACTTCATTCTGTTATATGGTTACCACCCAGCGTTGTACAGTAAAGGGTTGCCATGGTTACGCCATAGTAGGCTGCACATCATGCTGCTGTTTGGTGTTATGGTTACCACCCATTATTGTAAAGGGTTTCCTTGGTTACAGGAAACCAGTAGGCTTGTCACTCAGTGTAGAGCCACCTGAAGTGGAAAGAAGAGTAATAAAAAGCAACAGGAAGGATGGAAAACAGGAAGTGAAGAGGCCAGACACAAAAAGGGAATGACAGGTGAAGGAAGAGGTAGGCAGCACTACATCAAGTGAGTGGATGGTAGTGGCCAGCAGCCACCACTGCACCCGGGTATAGTAAAGGCAGTAAAGAAGGTTATACTGTAGGCAGCACTACATCAAGTGAGTGGATGGTAGTGGGCAGCAGCCACCACTGCACCCGGGTATAGTAAAGGCAGTAAAGAAGGTTATACTGTAGGCAGCACTACATCAAGTGAGTGGATGGTAGTGGGCAGCAGCCACCACTGCACCCGGGTATAGTAAAGGCAGTAAAGAAGGTTATACTGTATGTAACCTCGCCAGTTTGAAGTCTGTCCTAAGCTGAATATAAACACCTGAGGCAGCAAGAATATCTGAAGCATAGGTTGGGCCAGGTGGACACGATGGACAATGAGAGACTGACTAGGAGTGTATGTGAGTGACTAGAGGAGGGTATATGAGTGACTAGAGGAGGGTATATGAGTGACTAAAGGAGGGTATATGAGTGACTAGAGGAGGGTATATGAGTGACTAGAGGAGGGTATATGAGTGACTAGAGGAGGGTATGTGAGTGACTAGAGGAGGGTATATGAGTGACTAGAGGAGAGTATGTGAGTGACTAGAGGAGGGTATATGAGTGACTAGAGGAGAGTATATGAGTGACTAGAGGAGGGTATATGAGTGACTAGAGGAGGGTATATGAGTGACTAGAGGAGGGTATATGAGTGACTAGAGGAGAGTATATGAGTGACTAGAGGAGGGTATGTGAGTGACTAGAGGAGGGTATATGAGTGACTAGAGGAGGGTATATGAGTGACTAGAGGAGGGTATATGAGTGACTAGAGGAGGGTATATGAGTGACTAGAGGAGGGTATATGAGTGACTAGAGGAGGGTATATGAGTGACTAGAGGAGGGTATATGAGTGACTAGAGGAGGGTATATGAGTGACTAGAGGAGGGTATATGAGTGACTAGAGGAGGGTATATCAGTGACTAGAGGAGGGTATATGAGTGACGTGCAGACCATGAATGAGATGGATGAATGGAATGAAGAAATATATGAGAGAAGGGGGTGTGAGTTGGAGGGAGGGGAGTCAAATCGCAGAGGACAGAGCAACGTGGAGGCAATTTGTTTGTGGCCACCCTTTATAGGATTAAGTCTTGTGGCCATAGATAGATATAGATGGATAGATAGATAGATGTCACTGGATTGAAGGGGTTATATTTTCAATAGTTTACAGACAAAAGCCTAATACAGTTCCATTTGTAACTATAAAGCTGATTTGCCACTTTGCTTTGGTGGTGGAGAGGGACGCCTTCATGTGGTGGCACTGATATATCTGGGCGGCTACACTGCATGGTTAAATAACACCCCTATCTACTGCCCTGCCCCCCGAAAGGAGAATGGTGGACATAGGCAGTAGATGAACATAACTATACAACAATACTTCTACTACTACTACTACTACTGCTACTACTACTACTACTACTACTACTACTGCTACTACTACTACACCTACCACCACCACCACCACCACTACTAAGCACTGCCAAGTTCCCCTAATTTAACCACATTCCTCTTTGCAGGGAAAAATTCATTATTTATTTAATACCCATACCTGACCCTGAGAACCTCCAGTAAGTAGTCCACATCTTGTAGTCATTATTCTCTCCCTTACTGTCTTCTGTCCAGATTTTTGTTGCTTTGCTTATCATGTGTCTTGGCTTTGAATTACTGCCATATGGTGTTTGACAGGCGCTAGGAATCCAGTCTTCAGTTCAGTTCCAGCTTCTTCTATCTGTTGGTGTTTGTGGCCAGGTGGCATGGTGGTTGTGTGGGGCAGTTTGGTGCAGAATAGTGGCGAGACGTGATTAGAGGCACAACTCGTTACCATGGCAACCACATCATGTTTACGGGGAGCATTTGCTTTGTAATACACTTTTATTTTTACTTTTGTTTTTTAGAAGCTGATATATTCGACAGATTTTATTATTATGTACTAGCTAAAAAATGTATAGGCCAGGCATGGGTCCAAGTACATGTGCCAGTACTTGTGGACAAGTACAAGTACTGAAGAAAAGTACAAGTGCACAAGATTTGCCTAGTACTTAAGTCCAAGTCCAGGTACTTGACAATGTACTTAAGTACAAGTACATTTCAACAGATTATCTATTATTTTTTATAGACATGTTTATGTTAAATTCAGTAGCAAATATCTAGTGAAGAAGCATATTATGGTAATATATTACAGTGATCTTACTAAAATGAATAGAGTTAAGCTTCGCCAAAAGTATCTATCTGTGTAGTTGTCAGATTTGAACTGAACCTCGGGCCACAGCGCCTAAGAGAGGTGAAGATCTGTCATTATTATTTCATAATTTACTGACCTACTGTTTAGGAAAACAAACAGTACAACTAAAATAACTTATTAGATCTGCTTAATGTCGTAGGCAGAGCAGTTATTGTTCTATATTTACTTATGCAATGTACCTTATATGATTAGTACTGTACTGTACTTAAAAACTACTTCAAAGTACTGGATTTTTTCAAGTACATTTGGCCCAAGTACAAGTACATTGATTTGTAAAATCTCAAGTGCAAGTACAAGTACGGTACTCAAAATTTTGTACTCAGGTCCAAGTACTGGACCCAAGCCTGGTATAGGCCTTTGCATTTCATCAGCTTTTTTTATCTATCCATCTGTCTATCTATCGCCAGACGCCATCACCCCGCAAGGGATGGCCACAAACAAATCGCCTCCTTGTCGCCCTGTCCTCCGCCATTTTGTTGCCCTGTTCCCAACTCACATCCTCTTCTCTCATATACCTCTCCATCCCTCCATCTCATCCTTGACCTCCACCTCACTCACATACACTCTCCTCGTTAGTCTCTCGCTCTCTTCCTCCCCATCAACTTGATAATACTTGCAAGTCATGATGGTTGGGTGGGTTGCAGTGATGTAAGTGGCTGCCCGTGGGTTAGAGAGAGAGAGAGAGAGAGAGAGAGAGAGAGAGAGAGTGTGTGTGTGTAGAACAAGAAACTGCAGCCTGGTTAAGAGATATGATTTAGAGAGAGTGGCAGAGGGAGTGGCAGAGAGAGTGGCAGAGGGAGTGGCCATGAGTTAGAGCAGAAGAACAAGAAACTGCAGCCTGGTTAAGAGACAGCCTAGGGTTGAGAGAGAGAGAGAGAGAGAGAGAGAGAGAGAGAGAGAGAGAGAGAGAGAGAGAGAGAGTAGAACAAGAAACTGCAGCCTGGTTATAGGACATTGCTGGAGAAGTGGTGATGGCAGGCCAGCTGTAGTTATAGGATTGCTGGAGAAGTGAGAGATGAGAGAGAGAGAGAGAGAGAGAGAGAGAGAGAGAGAGAGAGAGAGAGAGTTATAGATTGCTGGAGAAACTGCAGTATGGTTGAAGACAGCCTGTAGGGTTGAGAGATTGCTGGAGAACAAGAAACTGCAGCCTGGTTATAGGATTGCTGGAGAAGTGGTGATGGCAGGCCAGCTGTAGTTATAGGATTGCTGGAGAAGTGGTGATGGCAGGCCAGCTGTAGTTATAGGATTGCTGGAGAAGTGGTGATGGCAGGCCAGCTGTAGTTATAGGATTGCTGGAGAAGTGGTGATGGCAGGCCAGCTGTAGTTATAGGATTGCTGGAGAAGTGGTGATGGCAGGCCAGCTGTAGTTATAGGATTGCTGGAGAAGTGGTGATGGCAGGCCAGCTGTAGTTATAGGATTGCTGGAGAAGTGGTGATGGCAGGCCAGCTGTTACCCTGGCCACCAGTTCATGGTAAAATATAGCCTGTTGGTGTTTATATATCATGTTGGTGTTGCCACTGACCACACTCCTGTATCTAGTGTTGTATATTTGCCAACACAACACCGGAAAAGTTTGGGTAGCTGGGTTAATTTATGTTTAAATATCATCATCATCATCATCATCATCATCATCATCCGGGACGCCTTGCTCCCCCTGGCTATTTGAATCTGGCATAACTGTTTGTGGTGGTGCCTCATCCTATCGCTAAATAGGATAGTCAGCATGATGGTGGTAGTAGTGTAGCAGCTGACTGGCATACAGTGGGTGTGTCCTGCACTATTTAGTAGTAGTAGTAGTAGTAGTAGTGTTATTATTATTATTATTATTATTATTATTATTATTACTATTATTATTATTATTATTATTATTATTGTTATTATTATTATTATTATTATTATTACTATTATTATCATTATTATTATTATTATTATCGTCACCATCATCATCATTATCATTATTATTATTATTGTTGTTGTTGTTCTTGTTATTATTATTATTATTATTATTATCATTATTGTTGTTGTTATTATTATTATTATTATTATTATTATTATTATTATTATTATTATTGTTGTTGTTTTTGTTATTATTATTATTATTATTATTATTATCGTCACCATCATCATTATTATTATTATTATTATTATTATTATTATTATTATTATTATTATTACCGTATATTACAATATCAGTGTTTTCATCTGGGCAACAGGGTCACTCACAGCTTGAATACTTAGTTGTGTTGACGTGAAATTCGAATGAGTCTCCTTGGTTACTAGTCAGATCAGTCCTCCACACCCTGAATACTAAGTCGTGGTTACATGAAATTTGTTTAGCCTTAAGGTGGGAGTGAGTCTCCTTGGTTACTAGTCAAATCAACCCTCCAGTGTGAGTCTCCTTGGTTACTAGTCAAATCAACCCTCCAATGTGAGTCTCCTTGGTTACTAGTCAAATCACCCCCCCACCTGAATATTAGGTGGTGGTTACGTGTAATTCAATGAGCCTTAGTTATGGTGTAATGTGAGTCTCCTTGGTTACTAGTCAAATCACCCCCCACCTGAATATTAGGTCATGGTTACGTGTAATTCAATGAGCCTTAGTTATGGTGTAATGTGAGTCTCCTTGGTTACTAGTCAAATCACCACCCCACCTGAATATTAGGTCATGGTTACGTGTAATTCAATGAGCCTTAGTTATGGTGTAATGTGAGTCTCCTTGGTTACTAGTCAAATCAACCCTTCAAACTGACTACACTGGCTATCAACCCAGCTGAAATGGCATAGCGATCACTATCAGGTTAGAATATACGTCTGTCTATCTATCTATCTATCTATTGCCAGACACCTTATTCCCGTAAGGGGTGGTCACAAACAAGTCGCCTCCATGTCGCCCTGTCCCTCGCCATTTCACTGCCTTCCTCCCAGCTCAAAGCCCACCCTCTCATATGCCACTCCATCCCTCCATCTCATCCTCGGCCTCCACCTCACTCACACACTCTCGTCGTTAGTCTCTCGCTCCCATCGTCTCCACATGGCCAAACCAGCTCAGTGTATTCCTGCCAACGCTGTCTATCACATCCACATCCACACCAGTATCTCAGGTGACAGGCAAAGATAAAGTTACCGTAGATAATGCCTGTGAAAGATGACTGTAGTTGGTGCACCTTAACTTGGTGCCAAATGTTGTCCTTTGGCAGCTGTTTTCACGTAGCAGGTGGCTGTGTGTGTGACTACCATACATACATACATACATACACATACATACATACATACACACACACATACATTCATACATACATATATTTCACGTAGCAGCTGGCTGTGTGTGTGACTACCATACATACATACATACATACACATACATACATACATACACACACATACATTCATACATACATATATTTCACGTAGCAGCTGGCTGTGTGTGTGACTACCATACATACATACATACATACACATACATACATACACACACATACATTCATACATACATATATTTCACGTAGCAGCTGGCTGTGTGTGTGACTACCATACATACATACATACATACATACATACACACACATACATTCATACATACATATATTTCACGTAGCAGGTGGCTGTGTGTGTGACTACCATAATACACAGATAAAGAAGACATGGTGTAGTGCTGGTAGTGGACATCTACATACATACATATATACATACATCATACATACATACATACATACATACATCATACATATATACATACATACATACATGTCATAAAAGACTTTGTAGTTACTTGTAGAGAAGTTATCTATTAGACTTGTGGACGAGCGGTTGTTATACTTGAGTTGTTTGTAAGTAGATAATCTTGGTTCCCTTTTGTCATGCAATGACAGGAGAGGTAAAGAATAGTATGGGACTATTTTTATTTGTCTTGGAAATATTAACAAAGTCTTTCACACACGAGTGAAGTATAAGTAGAGTCCCGCTAGCTACCTCCTTCTCTCTCTCTCTCTCTCTCTCTCTCTCTCTCTCTCTCTCTCTCTCTCTCTCTCTCTTCCAAGTTGCTAAGCCTTTCTCCCTACTACCTGCCGGTTCTATGGCCTGTCTCCTTCTGAGCTCTCTTTCCTAAATTCTGGTGAAACAGGGGTCGTGTCACGTGTGTTCACTGTGGTTGGAAAGTTCTAGAAGCCTGTGTGTGAGTATGTGTGTATGTGTGTGTATGTCACTAGGCTTTGCTCTCCTGCTGTATCGCTGACAAATTAACTGCATCATCTCCTGACATTGCTACTTCCTAATCTGTCGTCAGCTTTTCCTTAGTTTAACTTGCAAGATCATTTCCCATTCCCAGGCTCGCATAGAGCTGTATATCTGTCTATTTATCTATCTATCTATTATGATTTGTAAATATAATATGGACTCATAACACATATATACATACATACATACATACATACATGCATCATACATATATACATACATACATACATACATCATACATACATACATACATGCATACATCATACATATATACATACATACATACACACACATACATCATGCATATATACATACATACATACATACATCATACATACATACATACATACATCATACATATATACATACATACACACACATACATCATGCATATATACATACATATATATAGTCACATACAGTACATACATATGCATACATACATATAGACATGCATACATACATACTGTACATATATAAAACTACATGCACACACTGTGAGACAAGTGTGTGAAAAGTATTTAGCGAAAAGCAAGGATGTGTTTTGGGCATTCATGGATTTAGAGAAAGCGTATGACAGAATTGATAGGGAGGCTTTGTGGAC
>NC_136984.1:30549791-30562291 GCF_032717465.1 Coenobita brevimanus | reverse complement strand
AATATGACAAACAAACCACCTGTCATACTAGATAACTTATGGTGTTGAGTTTATCCTGTAGATTAGTTAGGATCCTTTATAAATGCCAGCCTGACGCTCTCACAACACCCACAGGCCATAGTTATAAATCATCCCAGGCCTTAGTGCCGTATAGGATTCTTTGACGTAATATTTTGATCGCTATTCACAACGCCACCAAACCCTTCACAACGGAACTAAGAGTGAATATTACAGTGATAAATACAACACACAATTGTACGGATTATAATTCACTGCTACAGCAACGTGTATATGGTGAGAAATGCCTCTCTCTCTCTCTCTCTCTCTCTCTCTCATTTTTATGTGACCCACCCAGGAGACAGGACCAGGGGACGCTCTCTCTCTCTCTCTCTCTCTCTCTCTCTCTCTCTCTCTCTCTCATTTTTATGTGGGTCACCGACGAGAGGATGAGGGGGGTGTTTCTCTCTCTCTCTCTCTCTCTCTCTCTCTCTCTCTCCTACCAGCAAGGAGAGGTGGTCTCCATGGTAACGCAGAATCATTGTCTTATTCCAGCATTTATTTCGTAACACCTCTACCTTAGCGATTTATTCTGCTCATTACACCTCAGTCTCCCTGTTTATGTTATTGGTTAAAATCCAAGTTAGTGATGGGAAGGATGAATATTAAGGTGTAATAGGGAAAATAAATCGCTAAGGAGCAGGTGTTGCGGAGTCTTCTGTGTTCCCTATAGAATTCGCTCCTCACATCAAGCTGAGTAAAATTGTCTGGAGATGGCAGGAATAATAATAATAATAATAATAATAATAATAAAACCTATATATACTCCTTGTACTCCAACTTGGCCTAAAATTGCCACTGTCCACCTTGACCGCTGAGTTATAACAGTAGGTCAGCATTCAAATATGATGCTAGTCACGAAGAAGTGCTGTGGCAAGGATGTACAGCCACAGCATTGTCTTTTTATGCCACCGAACTTCGTGAAATAAGCCGTGAAAGACAGACAGCCTGGGCCATCAATCAATCAAATAGGCTTGGTAACACCCATGCTGTAGCGATTTATTCTTGCTATAACACGTTAACATTGTCTTGTTTAGTAATACCATATACAGTACATGTAATTATAGCTTATAAATATCTATACATAAATACATTGGACAAGCGTATACATTGCTAATGTAACATTAACGTTAATAAAGTGTACTGGTAGTAATTGTAGATGTTAAGTGTGTGTGTGTGTGTGTGTGTGTGTGTGTGTGTGTGTGTGTGTGTGTGTGTGTGTGTGTGTGTGTGCTGTGAGAGTACTGAAGTAATAAGTGCCAGTATACACGCGTGTGATTAACTCCATGTTTAATTAATAGGTATACATGATTATTTCCTCTGTCTCATTTCAGTACACTCACTGCCATCCCCACGCCCACACCAGCAGCCTGAGCCGTCTCCGCAACACGCAAGGGCCTCCAGGTGAGTTGGCAGTGTATTAAAGGCACACACACATAATGCATTTCCTAATCCTGCAGCATCACAAACACTTCATCACGTCATTCCTCTCAAATACAAGAATTTGTACTCTTTCCCACATACACTTCCAGATTTCGTCTCTCTCTCTCTCTCTCTCTCTCTCTCTCTCTCTCTCTCTCTCTCTCTCTCACACACACACACACACACACACACACACACACACACACACACACACACACAATCATCATCATCATCATCCAGGTGTAAAATCATGAGTACTTAGCTAAGGTGGCATAGTAGGCTTCGTAACACCCATCCTTTAGCGAATTACTCTGCCTGTAAGACCTTAACATTGACTTGTTTATTAATTATATGGTTTTAATATAAATACAGTTAACATCAGTAACATGCATAAAGATACTGAGTGTGGAGTGCAGAATAAGTTGCCAAGGTAGAGGTGTTACGAAATAAAAGCCAGTTGGAATACCACCGCGAGTCTGCGTTGCCATGGAGACCATAGGCTTTCCCGCCAACACCACCGTCCGTGTCATCAATTCTTGGGGGGGGGGGGGCTTCCGTGGGTGTTATTTTCAACAATTCAGTTGTAAAGTTCCCTGGCTGCATTTAGCTGTTCTTTGTAAAGTTCCCTGGCTGCATTTAGCTGTTCTTTGTAAAGTTCCTTGGCTGCATTTAGCTGTTCTTTGTAAAGTTCCCTGGCTGCATTTAGCTGTTCTTTGTAAAGTTCTCTGGCTGCATTTAGCTGTTCTTTGTAAAGTTCCCTGGTTGCATTTAGCTGTTCTTTGTAAAGTTCCCTGGCTGCATTTAGCTGTTCTTCTTAAAGTTCCCTGGCTGCATTTAGCTGTTCTTCTTAAAGTTCCCTGGCTGCATTTAGCGGTTCTTTGTTTTTTTTTTTTTTTTTTTTTTTTTTTTATGCGAGGAAGAAGGAACCAAAGGCCATGGCCCGCAGTAACAGTTCCCTCCAAGAGAAAAACAAAATACAATAGAGAGCCAAATTCAAGATCCGATCATTTTGAGATGCCTGGACACACTGCGTTTGAAAGACTGGAGATCATAGGCAGCAGGAAATACAGACAGAGGGAGACAGTTCCAGAGTTGACCTGTTGCATAAATGAAAGACTGGGAGTAACGGTTAACTCTTGCATTAGAGAGTTGGACAGAAAAGGGATGAGAGTTTGCTGCCAGACGGGTGCTACGCGCCCGTCGTAGAGGTGGAGGAATGCAAGCAGACAGTTCAGAGGAGCAGTGACCATTAAAGTAGCGATAGAAAAGAGATAAAGATGTAAAGTTCCCTGGCTGCATTTAGCGGTTCTTTGTAAAGGGTATCGTCAAGGAATCTAGCGGTGTTATAGACATTTTTACAAAAGTTCAGGAATATTGTACATGTTGTATTTTCATGTAACGATTATGTATTATCTGAGATATAAAAAAAAAAAAAATCATAATTCCTAATAAGCCCAGATTAAAATCCAAAGCATTTGGTCAGTAAATATATCATTATATAACGAACAGCACATCAGGAAGGACACTTTGGCCATTTTGGCCTTATCTGTTCAATCACCCTATAGAATATCCAGATTCCACCCCCCCCCATCCATTTAGGAACCCCTGAGAGAGAGAGAGAGAGAGAGAGAGAGAGAGAGAGCAACGTGCCCCTCATCCTGTCTCCTCGGTGGCCCACATAAAAATGACGATATTACCACAAACGTAACATCCATGTGTGTGTGTTTGGTACAGGGGAGTGGGTACAGGGTCATTACAACACTGGCATCATTTATGTATCGCGTTTATACCTAAATAAGTATATTAAAGGCAAAAGTATTGGTTTTACAGTGGTGCCGAGTTAAACAGGAAGGCTGTCATGCCACATCGGTCTGAAAAGCAAATGAAAGCAACTCAGGTTTGTGGTTCAAGTGATACTGAAGGCTTATATTGTCAAAGTAATGCATAAAACATTGAATTATTATGTTACTGTCTTTACCACTAAGCTACTTATGTTGTAAATCAAGCACACACTTTATTGTCAAAGTAATGCGTAAAACATGGAATTATTATGTTACTGTCTTTACCACTAAGCTACTTATGTCGTAAATCAAGCACACACTCCCAAAACAGCAAATATTTTGTATGTGCCAGTTGAGTCTGCGTTGCCATGGAAACCACTCGTTTTCCCGCCAACAGAGCAACTTCCGTCATCCTCTCTCCTCGGTGGCCAACATAAAAATGACGATATTTCCATTATTTTATCCTTTTCGACTGTTTCTTTGGGGCAGGAGGGTGGGTGTATGGATAGTACAATACTTACACCACTTATTTATTGCAGATGTTGAGGATAAAGATTATTTACAGCAAAATAATATGCTACACAGTGTTCTCAAGTATAATAAACCAGTATCCTGCCGATTCAATCTTAACTCATAGCAAAATTACTGAGGCTTCTTGTTATTAGTCAACTTAGGGTTCATGAAAGTTTAATTTTTTCAATAACGACTATTTTTATGCCATTTCCCTTAATTGTATAACTACTCATATTATAATAAAATCAAATTTCGTAAATCGCTAGCACACCTAGATCTGGGAACTGCGTGGTGTTGTGAGACCTCGAGGTGTTGGTTGAACTGACAAATGTCTTTGGTCGAGCTGATTCATTGATTCAATTCAATGGGATTAGATAACCTTCGTGTTTGAACTACACTCTCCTATGACTTTATTTTCACACACACAGCCACAACAGCACATCAGTACGGTTAATTACCATATATTATCAGCGACAAACACCTCAAGCAGCGTTAAAAAACAACCCCTGTTGTGGATCTTGCTGCTGAAATTATGAAGCTAGAATCTGCAGTCTTTGGCATCCATGTTGGGCCAGGGAGACCAACGCAACACAGAAATTACAAGAGTGATATCTTGGCGATTTCTTTCATTTAAGAGATAATTTTGTGATATTCCTTGTATAGGCCAAGAGGCCAGTGTGTACCATCTTCAGGCGGACTACCAGCCTCCAGAATGACCTAATAATGATACAAGAGACAAACTTAGATCAGCCAATTAGTTACTTGCAAGGGTTTCTCTTCTTAGTGTTACAACTTGACACTCACCAACAACACCCTAAAAATGACGTCAGAATTAAAATGATTTTACCTTAACACCGTTGGTCCATTTTGTATTATTATTATCAACTTATGTGACTGAGAGACTTGCCAATTTGGGTGTAGTTATGTAGTGAAGTTAAGGCAGACATCAAGTGCACATTAGCACCACATTAGCTGACGTGACTAATAAAGTTCTAACAAAATATGACGTAATATTCATAACATTTCTCACCTTTACCTGTGTACAGGAGCCTTTTGTTTTCACTGGTATATCCCCCAAACACTTCACCACCAAACCAGGCTGAATATTTAGCTGGAAATACCTCCATACACACCGATTTCTGATACCGATTTACTTCCGTAAAGGAATATTTATCATAAGAAATGGTTAAGATCATTTACGACTACGGTGCTACAGCCATGGCAGCCTCGCATCACCCCACACAGTTACTAGATCACAGGGTGTCTCCGGAAGTTTTCATTCATTCATTGCCAGACGCCATGTATCCCAGACAGGGTGGCCAAGGGCTTAGAGTTAATTGTTTTACAGGGAGGGGCACTAATCCTCCACCAACCCCACTTGACGTAGGGATGCCAACAGTATCTGGTGTTCCCCGGCGGTCACCCATCCAAGTACTAACCAGACCCAACGTTGCTTAACTTCGCTGATCGAACGGGAAGCGGTGTACTCAACGTGGTATGGCCGTTAAATCCAGCTAATAGAGAGACACGAATATCTCACAGAATGGTTTTGAATTATGACCGCTAAGACAGCAAGGACGAAATATGTAAGAGAAATTAGCAGTCTTTATAATATCCCTTTAATCTGGAACCGAAATCAGAGGCCAAGGGTACTTTTACTGTTGGTAACATTGGTATGCACATCATTTTAGCTTTAAATACAATTATTCGTCTATACAGGCGAGAACTAAGCTATGTGGGTATTGTAATATCGGTACAGCCACCCGTCTGCACCAAGGAAACAGTCCTACGCGATAAAATAGTGGAAATATCGTCATTTTTATGTCGGCCACCGAGGCAAGAGGTTGTCTGGGAAGTAGCTCCAGTGGACGGGGAAACAAATGGTCTCCATGGCAACGCAGACGCTGGACTGTATTATTGCTATACTGTACATTTCTATAGCGATTTGTTGTGCACATCACACTCCAACATTTGCTTGTATGATGTCGATACAAATTATTCCAGTATCAAAATGATATTAATGTCATAGAAGAGAATACTGAGTTGAAATACGAGAAATATATTGCTAAGCAAGAGGTGCGAGGGAAGAGGGTGAGTATAGGTGGGAGTGGATAGGTGTGGGGTTTTTAAAGACTGGATTACGTGTTGACCAAGTCTGGATTTTAGCACGAGGATAATAAGAAAATAAAGGAGATATACCATAGGAAATATAGTTACTTGTAATATTAACACCATACAAACCATCACTTTATTACAAACTAGGAAGTAAAGCTGTTTTTATTTGTCTTAAGAGTGTAACTGGGATGGTACGTTTCCTCCTTATATTGGCAATACTGAAAGAATATTATTTTTGGCCTAAATAATGTTGTTCAGGTACACAGGCGATACATAAGTGATCCAGTGTTGTAATAACCATATACACACCCGCCTGTACCAAAAACACACAGCTGGCAGGTGAAGTTAGTGAAATATCGCCATTTTTATGCTGGTCACCGCGGAGTGAGGATGACAGCCACGTCGCTCGTGTGAGGGAACACCAGGGCAATGCAGACTCACCCTCGTATTCTTAGTGGACCTGGGGATTCGTAATACGTCTTCTGTAGCGATTTAGTCTGCACATTACACCTCAGTTGTGTCTGATGTTGTTGACGCGACCTATTTCTACACAAAAATGACAAATAGCATATACTATTATGTTTAGTTCTAATATATTTATTTCGTAACGTTTCCTCAGTGTCGATTTACTCTGCTTATTTTGCCTCATTATCTCGTCATGTTACTACAAGCATTGATGTCAAAAGAGATACATTACATAAAAAAGAAGGCTAAGATGTAATACTGGAATAAGTCGCTGTGAAAAATGTTACGAAACTTAAGGGAAGACCTGCCCCAGTAACAAGTAAAAACATTTGAAGTTAGCAAGAGTAAAGTCAATGCTACGTTATAGTAGTACTTGTATTATTTATCTTTAGTGATAGTAAAGTCAATGCTACGTTATAGTAGTACTTGTATTATTTATCTTTAGTGATAGTAAAGTCAATGCTACGTTATAGTAGTACTTGTATTTAAAATGCCCACCGTGCCCGCCGCCGGACCTCCCACCACACCACCCCCCCCCCCACCACCGGGCCGTCACCGCACCACCACCCCAGGAGGACACAACGGTGAGGATAGTGACCCCGTTCAAGAGGGTCACCAGGACATCATGATCCTGGGCCCTTGTTCCCCGCAATTGTCCCAACCCCAGGTGATCAGGGAAAGGAGACTACATTGCGGGCGGAGCAATGGCCGTCAGAATAGGGATGGGACTGAACCAGTTTCAGTCCCAGGTAACACCGTATTGACGGCTTTGTTACACCCTTTAGGGCAGGAGGCCCAAGGCTACGGCCTTATAAAGTGTACGAAGGGTAAGGCGACCCAAGGCTCCCGCCTTAGTACACCAGAGAGAGAGAGTTGCCCCAGTGCATCCCTCTCTCGCTGTTCTCCCCTTCAGGATCAACTAAATGCCGATGGTCCAGATACGCGGCGGGGAAGGGACGGCCCAGTACGCCCGTCAGTTGTTCCTGATCGGACAGATCAGCTTCCGGCTACAGCCAGAGTACGGATCAGGGTAAAGAGCCCCCGCTACCGTACGTGTAGCCCTTCCCTATTACGGGAGCAACACCGCGCCGACGGTCCATATACGCAGCGAGGGGATGGCCTAGTACGCCCTGCAGGTGTTCTCAGTACGGGTAGGCACTCGGCTGCAGCCGGGGCACATACCAGGGTAGAGAAGCCCCTGAAGGTAGTTTCTGTCCGTATTGGAGAGAGTGTGGCCTCCGTGCCCCTCACTCCAGCTTGTCCCCTACTACGGGAGCAACACCACGCCAACGGTCAAGATATGCGGCGAAGGGACGGCCTACTACGCCGTGCAGGTGTTCCTCGTACGCCAGGCATGTCCACGGCTACAGCCAGAGTACGTACCAGGTTAAGGCGACCCAAGGCTCCGGCCTCCGGACGTACTAGAGAGGACAAGAGTGACGTAAGTCCTTCTCCAGCCTCTTTCCCTTATGGGAGCCCTTCGTCACCACCAGGGAATATAGCCCCAGAGGAGACGCTAGAGTGGTGGCAAGGCCCGATATCGGGCTTACCGCCTACGCCCGGGAGTTCTTTGTTCCTGTCCGAGCCCCGTAGGAGACGCTGCCGCAGCCCAGTCCTGACGGCGCCTCTCCCCCTTGGTGCCCGCAGTCCCAGGACGCCCAGGCCAGACTCTCCAACTCCTGACGAAGGCGATCCGGGCTCCCTCACTCCCCGGGGCCAAAAACGAAAGGCCCGATTACTCCGGCTGTTTGGTCCCAGTCCCAAGGGCCACCTATCAGGTCGAGGCCCCCAGACCAGAGGGCCTCCCTGCACCCCACCGGCGCGGCCCTAGTACGAGGGCCGCCTCCCAGGTCGAGGCCCCCAGACGGGAGGGCCTCCCTGCACCTAACCCACGAGTGCGACCTCAAGTGAACATTACCCAGGAGATATAGGAAAACAGTGATCCCCCCCCCTTTGAGTCAAGAACAACTCGGGAAAAAGAACAGTGCACAGTGACTAAGTGAAGAACAGTGTAGTCGATAGTAGCCCACAAGAACTCAGTGTTGACAGGGCAGAGAATGAACTTTGTTGTAATTATCCCAGTCCCCCCCCCCCCACGTATGAGAGTTAGAGAGTTTTCTGTGAACACCTGAGGTAAGGACGCGTGGGCCAGTCAAAAGCCTGAGTGCGAGTGTCTCCGTGACAAGGTGACAACGTCGAGTGTCGCTATCCACACCCTACCTCATTTACAGTAATATTTCCCATACAGACACCCAATGTTGTTTATTCCCTATGTGAACAATTCTATTTATATCCTGCCTCAAAGTGATGTATAAACAATACTGTAGATAATTCACGATCTCGCTGTATGAACATTGTAGTGTGTGTTGAGTGTAACTCTATTCTGTAGTGCTGAATATTAACTCTGTGTCTCTGTTCCCCTGTATCTCAAATATCACTCTACGTGTATTGTTACGGTTAGAATTAAGGTAATAGATGTGTTAAGGTATACTGCCTGGTTTTTATGTCCTGTTCCTTTGTTGGTGCTTTACTTCCGGTCTAGAAAGAGAACTCCTCTTTAATAGCTAGTGTTTTTACGACGAGAAGTCGCCTTAAAAACACCAGCATAACAGTATTATCTTTATTGATATCAGCTTACAGCAGCCTGGGTTGGACTCCCGTCACACTATACATTAGTTGGCCTGTATCTCCTGGCATGTCTTTATCTGTGTCTACATCTATCTGTGTCTAATTATCTATCTGTAACGCTACACGCTGGATTGCCGTCAGGGTTGGCCACAAACGCGTTATCCTCTGCCATCTGACTGACCTCTCTCCAGCTCACATATCCCCTTCTCGTCTGTATGCCATCCCTCCGTCTCATCCTGGGTCTGCCCTTCCCTGTCCCTCCCGTGTCACCTTACTTACACCTAGTCAGTGTCTTTTTCTTCCCCATCCTCTCCACTTGGCCAAACTATCTCAAAATCTATCTTTTCCTGTGCTTACCACCTCCACATCAAGACCCCTACGCTCCTTCACTTCTCAGTCGTCTCTCTCACGTACTGGTGCTGACCGATATTTTGTTATTGCTATTTCCCTGACTTATTTAGTTTAGGCCAGACATTTGGTGCTGAAGGAGTGGCATACAGTCTACATCAACCCTTGTACTAATCAAGGACTCCTTAAATTGTGTGCTGGTAGGACGAGTGTGTGTGTGTGTGTGTGTGTGTGTGTGTGTGTGTGTGTGTGTGTGTGTGTGTGTGTGCTGGTAGGACGAGTCAGGTAACAAAATACATGATGAGGTATAAACAGTATGCAATAGGATGTTAAAGTGTGTGTGTGTGTGTGTGTGTGTGTGTGTGTGTGTGTGTGTGTGTGTGTGTGTGTGTGTCCAGTTAATGGGTATTTAATTTACTATTGCCTCATTTCAGCACCCCCACTGCCACACCCACGACCACACCAGCAGACTGAGCCCCTCCGCAACACAAGACACCTCCAGGTGAGTTGCCTCCTCCCTCCCTCAGTGCCAACCTCCTCCTCCTCCTCCTCTCCCTCAGTGCCAACCTCCTCCTCCTCCTCCTCCACCTCTCAGTGCCAACTTCCTCCCCCCTTCCCCTTCTCGTCTTCCCCCCTCCCCATCTCCTCCTCCTCCTTTCCCCTTCTCCTCATCTCACCTCTCAGTGCCAGCCTCCTCCTCCTCCTCCTCCCCCCCATCATCATCATCATCACCCCCTCCGTCTCTTCTTTCCCCCTTCTCCCCTCTTCTCCTTCACCTTGTCATAATACTCCCCCCTCCTCCTCCCCTACCCCCTCCTCCCCTCCCCCTCATCCTCCTCCTCCCTCAACCCCCTCATCCTTATCTTCCCCCCACCCCCTCATCCTCTCGCCCACCCCCTCATCCTTTCCCCCATCCCCATCCTCCTCATCCTTCCCCTCCTCCTCTCCCCAATCCCCTCCTCCTCCTCCCCACTTCCCTCATCTTTCTCACCCCCACCCCCCTCAACCTCTTCATCCTCCCCTTCTGCCCCTCTTCCCCCTCGTCCCCCTTCCTCTTCCACCCCTAAAACTCCTCCTCCTCATCCTCGTCCCTTCTCCTCCCCCTACTTCTAGTCCCTTCCTCCTCCTCCCCTCTCCTCCCTCTCCTCCCCCTCCTCCTGATCCCCTCTCCTCCCCCTCCTCCTGATCCCCTCTCCTCCCCCTCCTAATCCCCTCTCCGTCCCCTCCTCCTCATCCCCTCTCCTCCCCCTCCTCATCCCCTCTCCTCCCCCTCCTCCTAATCCCCTCTCCTCCCCCTCCTCATCCCCTCTCCTCCCCCTCCTCATCCCCTCTCCTCCCCCTCCTCATCCCCTCTCCTCCCCCTCCTCATCCCCTCTCCTCCCCCTCCTCCTCATCCCCTCTCCTATCCCTCCTCATCTCCTCTCCTCCCCCTCCTCATCCCCTCTCTGTCCCCTTTTCCTCCCCCTCATTCCCACTCCTCATCCCCCTCCTCCTTCTCGGCCCCTCTCTTCCCCCTCATCCTCATCCCCCCCTCACTGTCCCCTCGTCCTTCTCCCCTTTGTCCCCCCTCATCCTCTTCCCCCTTCTAATTCTTGTCCCCCTCCTAATGCTCTTTCCCCTCCTAATCCTCTTCCCCCTCCTAATCCTCTTCTCCCTCCTAATCCTCTTCCCCCTCCTAATCCTCTTCTCCCTCCTAATCCTCTTCCCCCTCCTAATCCTCTTCCCCCTCCTAATCCTCTTCCCCCTCCTAATGCTCTTCCCCCTCCTAATCCTCTTCCCCCTCCTAATCCTCTTCCCCCTCCTAATCCTCTTCCCCCTCCTAATCCTCGTCCCCCTCCTAATCCTCTTCTCCCTCCTAATCCTCTTCTCCCTCCTAATCCTCATCCCCCTCCTAATCCTCTTCCCCCTCCTAATCCTCGTCCCCCCTCCTAATCCTCGTCCCCTCCTGATCTTCATCTTCCTACTCCTTGTCCCCTCCTGTTCGTCCCTCTTCCTCGTCTCCTCCTCTTCCTCCTCGTCCACATCATCGGCCTGAAGAGCCGATGATGTGATATGTATTTTAGTCCAGCTTTTCCACGCGGTTTTATGTTTTTTTTTTTTAATGTAGTCTTTATTCAATGATATTTTCGCCTGTGCAAATAAAGTCGTCTTCTGTGTGTTTTAATTCCAAAATATGGGAGAGCGAAAAAAAAAATTTGGCGAGCTGCGGGATTTAGCAATAGGGCATCATAAGGCCCGGGTGTTGAGCAGTGGTACAAGCTTGCAAGTTTTGCCACCAGATGGCAGCACCAGTCTTGTCAGGAACAGCAAAACATATGACCCCATCCCTGTGCAACCAAAAATACTGTAGTTCAAAGAATGACCAATAGATGGCAGCACTAACAATGTCTGGTGCTGCCAGCTATTGGTCATCCTTTGAACTATTTTTGGTTGCACAGGGAAGGGGTCTTATGTTTTCCTGTTCCTGACAAGACTGGTGCTGCCATCTGGTGGGAAAAATTGGAAGCTTGTGCCACTGCTGAACACCCGGGCCTTATGCTGCCCTATTGATGGCCCCCCCCTGATTTGTAGCCTGGTAGATGGCGCCACCGTCACCTATCGGAGTCGACGGTGCTGCCATCTGTTGGCAAATATGTGAACTAATTGTACCAGTGCTGCCATCTGGTAGAAAATATGTGAACTAATTGTACCAGTGGTGAACACCAAGGCCTCATTCCCCCCTGTTCATCCCTGGGCCTGGTAAGTATTGTCTTGTACACTACTACAGAGGATACAGGAAACAGGGTAGGTAGTATTGCCACCACTTTATTTTGTACTCCAGTGTTCAACACGTTACATTCAAGGTACATTGTATATGAGGTTCAGGGCTGTGAAAAAGGATGCTAATAATGAAGGGGAAAAATGTTAATGGAGAGAGAGAGAGAGAGAGAGAGAGTCAGGGAGGGGGGGGGGTTCTTTTCACAATTCCTAACCCAGAAAAAAAGGTAAAGCTGCTTCTGTGGACTCCGCCACGCCATATCAAAATATCAGACTGGATGGTTGTAGTGGTGGTAGTAGTAGTAGTTCTAGTCACAAGTTCATCTGAAATGTTAACCCAGTGGACTGCAGGCTGAAACTGTGTAACTTATTTTTCTGGCCAATCTCGATAATGATAAAGGGAAGACGACATGG
>NC_136984.1:30482291-30539791 GCF_032717465.1 Coenobita brevimanus | reverse complement strand
AAGTAGGAAATACAGACAGAGCGAGCCAGTTCCAGAGTTGACCTGTTGCATAAATGAAGGACTGGGAGTAACGGTTAACTCCTGCATTAGAGAATTGGACAGAAAAGGGATGAGAGTTTGCTGCTAGACGGGTGTTACGCGCCCGTCGTAGAGGTGGAGGGATGCAAGCAGACAGTTCAGAGGAGCAGTGACCACTGAAGTAGCGATAGAAAAGAGATAAAGATGCAACAGTGTGGCAAAGAGACAGAGGTTGAAGGCAGTCAGTAAGAGGAACAGTGACCATTGAAGTAGCGATAGAAAAGAGATATAGATGCAACAGTGCGGCAAAGAGACAGAGGTTGAAGGGAGTTAGTAAGAGGAGCAGTGACCATTGAAGCAGTGATAGAAAAGAGATAAAGAGGCAACAGTGCAGCGAAGAGACAGAGGTTGAAGGGAGCCAGTAAGAGGAGGAGAGTTAATGAGACGAAAAGCCTTTGACTCCACCTCATTGAGAAGAGCTGTATGTGGGGAGCCTCCCCACACATGAGAGTTGTACTCCACACAGGGGCGGATAAAACCCCTGTATAGAGTCAACAATTGTGCAGGGGTATAGAAGGAATGGAGTCGGCTTAGCACACCCAATCTCTTTGAAGCAGATTTTACAAGAGATGTAATATGATCCTTTCAAGATAAGTCCCGAGTAAATGAAACCCCAAGCATGTTCAAGGATGATGCAGGATTAAGCTGAATATTATTAAACATTAGTGGGTATACCTGTGGAAGATTTTGTCGGGTTGATAGGTGTAAGAACTGAGCCTTTGATGCAATAAAAACAACCAGATTATTTTTACCCCAGTCAGAGATACGAGCCAAGTCAGACATTAGGTGTGCCACAGCACACGTGGCGTCACAAGAATACTACGCCTGAGAGGAAAACTCTGATTTCATATTTGGATTTACCATCAAAAAGTACAGCCATTTAGAGCAGCCATCAATTCCCTTGGACAAAATTGTTGTTATTATTATTTTCAGGATTTGCCAAGACTGATATGGAGGAGAAACAGAAGACAGTTGTAGTACCGAGTTTGAACGAGGCGAAGATGGATGATAGAGAAGTTGAACAAGGTGATAGAAGTTGAACGAGGTGGAGCAAAGATGTGGCCAACGCGTATGAAACCTGATGTAGCTGCTGCCATCATACGTGTACTTGACATCCTCCAAGGTGATGTAGCTGCTGCCATCATACGTGTACTTGACATCGTCCAAGGTGATGTAGCTGCTGCCATCATACGTGTACTTGACATCCTCCAAGGTGATGTAGCTGCTGCCATCATACGTGTACTTGACATCCTCCAAGGTGATGTAGCTGCTGCCATCATACGTGTACTTGACATCCTCCAAGGTGATGTAGCTGCTGCCATCATACGTGTACTTGACATCCTCCAAGGTGATGTAGCTGCTGCCATCATACGTGTACTTGACATCCTCCAAGGTGATGTAGCTGCTGCCATCATACGTGTACTTGACATCGTCCAAGGTGATGTAGCTGCTGCCATCATACGTGTACTTGACATCCTCCAAGGTGATGTAGCTGCTGCCATCATACGTGTACTTGACATCCTCCAAGGTGATGTAGCTGCTGCCATCATACGTGTACTTGACATCCTCCAAGGTGAGGCTTAACTTTCTCTTTGACACATTGCTAAATAGGACTCTTGTTACCTCAAAACCCAAGTTCATTTTATGGGCAAAAAATTGAAGTACAGTTGGTATAATGACGACAAGTTTATCTATCTATCAATCTATCTATTGTCAGACGCCTAAAAAAAAATCGCCTCCATGTCACCCTATCCCCTGCCATTTCGCTGCCCTCCCCCCCGTCCACACCCCAAACAAATCACCTCCATGTCACCCTGTTCTCTGCCATCTCGTAGCCCTTCCCCCCAGCTCACACCACAAACAAATCGCCTCCATGTCACCCTATCCCCTGCCATTTCGCTGCCCTCCCCCCAGGTAAATAAAAAAATGGTGGTGTAATTTAGCCGTGCTTCTTGGCCTGTACTGTATACCTGTGGGTGAATGTCTTTTCCGTGATAATTGTGTCGTTACCAAGTGTTTAGCTACATTTGACTGATGCAAGTACCTGCCAGGGTTGATGACAGCCAAGCATGTACTGTACTTTGGTGTAGAAGTGGACTGACTTAGCATTACTACTGAATGCACACACTTTGTATTGTTTATAAAGGCTCCACCAGCAATGCCTCAGCCTTGGTCACCTAATGGCGCCTCTACACGCTGCTCAATCTCTGGCAGCATTCCTATTCACTCCCTTACCCCTGATGTCACACTCCCAGTATTGTCTCATTTATAAAGGCTCCAACCTGCATGCCACGGCACTGGTCACCTAATGGCGTCTCCCCACGCTGCTCAATCTCTGGCAGCCTTCCTATTCACTCCCTTACCCCTGATGTCACACTCCCAGTATTGTATCATTTATAAAGGCTCCAACCTGCGTCCATGCGTCTGCCTTGGTCACCTAATGGAGGCTCTCCATGCAGCTCGATCTCTGGCAGCCTACCTATTCAGTCCTTTATCCCTGAGGTCACACTCCTAGTACTGTATTATTGGTAAAGGCTCCAACATGCATGCATTGGCCTTGGTCACCTTTTGGTGGATTTCCACGCTGCTCGATCTCTGGCAGCCTCCCTATTCAGTCCCTTATCCCTGCCATATTTTTATTCAGGTTTTAACACTCTTAGCCAATTTAAGGTAAAATATGACAAGTAACAAAGAAGCACCAGGTTAAATAGCTACAGAGGATGTGCTAGGAACCTCTTAAACTAGACTCATTTTACTCTAACCTGGCCTAAAATTGGCAGTTGCGTAGTGGCTGTAAACATGGTTGGTTTTGGGGGTGTGCAGAAAAGGAATGCAGTGCCAGGAGCCGTGACACTCGCACAGGTGAAGAGCGCTGTGAAGCGGCTGAAAAATGGGAAAGCAGCTGGGGTTGATGAGGTGTATGCAGAGATGCTTAAGTGTAGTGGAGAGAGTGGAATGAAGTGCTTGTTGGAGATATGTAAGAAGGCATGGATGAGTGAAACTGTGCCTGCAGAGTGGAAAAAGGCTGTGATTGTACCCCTGTACAAAAATGAAGGTGAACGACGTGAGTGTAAGAATTATCGTGGCATAAGTTTATTCAGTGTGGTAGGGAAGGTATATGGAAGAATTATTACAGAGAAAGTAATAGAGATATCAGAAGTCCTTGTGGGTGATGAACAGGGTGGAAGGAGACGTGTGGATCAAATATTTGCAGTGAGACAGATAAAGGAGAAGGCTTGTGAGAAGGACCATAAGGTGTTTATGGCATTCTAGGATCTGAAAAAAGCATACGACGAAGTAGACAGAGAAGCACTGTGGAAGGTTTTGTGCATGTATGGTGTAGATGGTAAGCTGCTAGGTGCCGTCAAGAGTTTTATAATGGTGGTGAGGAGTGTTTAAGGGTAAATGGGCATCTAAGTGAATGGTTCATGATCGGTGTGGGCGTGCGACAAGGTTGTGTGATGTCCCCATGGTTGTTAAATATATATATAGATATAAACACGAGTAATGGAGAGGGATGGCATTGGTAATGAATGGTGATGGATGGAATATCTCATATTTGTTGTATGCTGATTATGCAGTACTGCTTGCAAGTACCGGACAAGAACTTGGTAGGCTAGTGCAGAGTTTTGCTGATGTCTGTAAGCGTCGTGCCTTGAGAGTAAAATAAATGTAGAAAAGAGTAAAGTGATGGTTACTGAGAGAGACGGTGACTCCCAGTGCGATGTTGCAGTGAATGGAGAGAGACTGGAATTGGTGAGGGAGAGTTCAAATACCTGGGTACAGTGATGGAAAAGAGAGGAAAATGTGCAAAAGAAGTGGCAAGTAGAGTGACACAAGGAAGGAAAGTAGCTGGTGCAATGAAGGCCTTGATAAGAAACAGAGGCTTGGGTGTTGCAACTTCACGGGGCTTACATGAAGGAGTGTTAGTGCCAAATTTAACATATGGATGTACGACTGTGGTGTGGCATGCAAATGAAAAGTCAAGAAGACAGCAGTGGAGATGGGACTGCTGAGGAATGTATGTGGAGTACAGACGGTGGATAGGATACGAAATAATGTGATTCATGGAAGTTGCGGAGTGAGGAAGTCTGTGGACACCAGAATCGAAGAGAGTGTACTGAGATGGTATGGTCATGTGGAGAGAATGGATAATAATAGAGTGGTGAAAAAGGTATATCTGAGCGAATTTGAAGGAGGGAGGAGGCAAGGTAGGTCAAGGAGAAGGTGGAGAGATATGGTGGATGAGTGTGTGAGGAAAAGAGGTTTGGAAGTCAGTGAGGCTAGGGAACTGACAAGAGATCGAGCTGGCTGAATGAATGTTGTGAGAAGTGCATGATCAGGGATCTGGTAACCCCTTTTTAACGTGGCAGCGTCCGGATTGACTCAGTCCGATATGTTTACATGAAGCTACAGAACGTAGTGAATGTTTTGGGGGTATCAGATAGAGCCAGGATTCCGGGGGCTTGAATGATGAGCGAATGGAAGTGTGGCCCATTGGTCTGGGCAAATTTGGGCTGTCTGGAGATTGCTACTCCTCACCCTGCCCTAGGGTGGGAAAGGAGGTCCCGATGATGAAGATGATGATGATGATGATGATGATGATGATGATGATGATGACGATGATGATTATATTGATGGTGATGATGATGATGACGATGGTGGAGGATGATGCTAGTCACAAAGAAGTGCTGTGGAAAGGATATAGAGCCATAGTACTATGTTTTTATGATGCTAGTCACAAAGAAGTGCTATGGAAAGGAAGCAGAGCCATAGTACTGTCGTTTTATGATGCTAGTCACAAAGAAGTGCTATGGATAGGGCCATAGTACTCTCTTTTTATGATGCTAGTCACAAAGAAGTGCTATGGAAAGGGTGTAGGGCCATAGTATTGTCTTTTTATGACGCTAGTCACAAAGAAGTGCTATGGAAAGCATGTAGAGCCATAGTATTGTCTTTTTATAACACTAGTCGCAAAGAAGTGCTATGGAAAGGATGTAGAGCCATAGTATTGTCTTTTTATGATGCTAGTCACAAAGAGGTGCTATGGAAAGGATGTAGAGCCATAGTGTTGTCTGTTTATGACACTAGTCACAAAGAAGTGCTATGGAAAGGATGTAGAGCCATAGTATTGTCTTTTTATGATGCTAGTCACAAAGAAGTGCTATGGAAAGGATGTAGAGCCATAGTATTGTCTTTTTATGATGCTAGTCACAAAGAAGTGCTATGGAAAGGATGTAGAGCCATAGTATTGTCTTTTTATGATGCTAGTCACAAAGAAGTGCTATGGAAAGGATGTAGAGCCATAGTATTGTCTCATTCTGCCACTGAACTAAGAAACAAGCTGAAAAACTGTGAAAATCTGGGCCAAGTTAGAGTGAAAAGAGTATAGTAATATTGGTAGTATCCAATGTTTGGTTACTATTACTTATCTATCTACTGCCAGACGCCTTAATCCCGTAAGGGGTGGCCACAAACAAATCACCATCTTCTCCCTGTCTGCCGCCATTGCACTGCTCTCCACCCAGCTCACACCCCATCTCTCATATACCTCTATACTCCATCTCTCCATCTCATCCTTTGCCTCTCCTCCCTCCAACTCACTCACATACTCTCCTCGTTAGTCTCTCACAAACTGATATATATTCTGAGGCTATGACAATATATTGAAACTAAAAATGGTTGGAGTAAAGACGCTGAAAGAGGTGAAGACATGGCCGATAATGAGAAGTTGAACGAGGAGCAAAGGTGTGGACAACGAGTGGCAAACAGCTTGATGTAACTGCTGTCGTCAGCGGTGTAAGTCAGCCTTCAAGGTAAGACCAACTTTCTTTTTACTATAATTGACACGTTGCTTTGAAAAGAAGCTTTATCACCTCAAAACCCAAGTTAATTTAAGGGTGAACAATGGAGATAGTATATGACAAGCCTTTCCTGGCCCCATAAAGTTGGTCTGAGGTGCTGGGCTGGAGTCTTCCTCTAATTTGCCTCAACATAACCAGTTCTGGATTACTTAGTCAAAAGGATCAAAGCAAATGACTCCAGACTAGTACAAAAAATACCCACTGAGGATGTTCAGTCCCCAATGAGGTTGTTCAGTGCCCACCGAGGTTGTTCAGTGCCCACTGAGGTTGTTCAGTGCCCACTGAGGTTGTTCAGTGCCCACTGAGGTTGTTCAGTGCCCACTGAGGTTGTTCAGTGCCCACTGAGGTTGTTCAGTGCCCACTGAGGTTGTTCAGTGCCCACTGAGGTTGTTCAGTACCCACTGAGGTTGTTCAGTGCCCACTGAGGTTGTTCAGTGCCCACTGAGGTTGTTCAGTGCCCACTGAGGTTGTTCATGGTACTGCTGATGCTTTGTGTACACTGACTGGTTGTTGTGAAATCAGCCCCAGTCTTTCTGGTAAAACCCATCAACCACAGGCAAGTATCCACCCCTGCAGGGTTATCACATGCAGTGTACTGGTGCTCACTTGTGGCTGACAGTGCTTCACCACAGCCAGACACTGGGAAAAGTGTGGTTTGGTTTATGGGTGGATGCCACATTTGCATCTCCACCCATTTAATGGGCACTGTAGTTGGCTGCACCTGACCCCATGGTGTGGTTATATGGTTACCACCCAGCGTTGTAAATGGTTTACTGGGTTACAGGGAACCATTACATAAACACAAGCAAAACTTCTTCCACCTGCTGGGCACAAAAACTAATGCCATTAAGATGTGTAACACAATCTGTGCAGGTACTTTAATAATAATTTTCAGTTTATTTATTCATGGCAGTCAGTGGCATAAAATACACAGGTGGTTAATGTACTATGCTAACCTAAGGGGGTCAACAGGCTGACCCTGACTGCTGCCGAGGAGCACCATATATACTGCCAAGCCTCACCCAGGCTGGAGTGAGGCGTAGGCACAAGGGGACACACCGCCTAATCTTTACCCCGCTGAGTTTCAAACCCTTGCGGGTCTTGCACCACAGTGTGCTTTGAGTTACACTTGACAAGGGAGAGCTGACCTCACCCACACAAGCAGTGCGGTCTGAGTGGGGCTCAAACTCAGGTCACTTGAATTGGGAGTCCAGTGCTCTATCAACCGCACCACCATGTGTATACTTGTGGCTGAATTTCCTGCCACATTTCACTGATGGAAGTACAGTAATCCCTCGATTATCCGACGTAATACAGCCAAAGGCATGTCCACAAAATGGACCCGTCCGGATAATGGACTTCTCCCCTGGCCCCCCTTCACACATAACCTAACTTTGAAAGCCAGTGTAAAAGGACACTATTGTGCATCGTACAACACTTGTTCCTGGTGTTTAACACTACTCTGTCTGGTCAAGCAGACCTATAAACCACAGCCAAGCAATTACCATGGTTAAGTAAACCCATCAACCACAGACAAGCAATCACCACTACAGGGCCATACCCTTCAGTGACTTGAAGAAAGCATGAAAAAAACGGCAACACAAGAAAAATGCAGTGGGCACACAAAATATAATGGTAGAATGGAATAATCCATCCATCCATCATCCGATCCTACATTGCCCCATGAGGAGCGTGAATGGAATAACATCATGGTAAAACAGAATAAATCATGGTACAGTACAGTAAGCTAGAATAAAACCAAGGTGAACACTCATGATTCCTGGCAGGGTGTTGTGCTGAATAACCCACTAGCTCCTTGACTCACTGTTGCACTGCAACTGGCAATGCTGTTGCACTGCACTGTACATCCAATGTGGTCTAGTGGCGTACCCTGATGCACTGCACTGTACATCCAGTGTGGTCTAGTGGCATACCCTGATGCACTGCACTGTACATCCAATGTGGTCTAGTGGCGTACCCTGATGCACTGCACTGTACATCCAATGTGGTCTAGTGGCGTACCCTGATGCACTGCACTGTACATCCAATGTGGTCTAGTGGCGTACCCTGATGCACTGCACTGTACATCCAGTGTGGTATAGTGGTGTACCCTGATGCACTGCACTGTACATCCAATGTGGTATAGTGGCGTACCCTGATGCACTGCACTGTACATCCAATGTGGTCTAGTGGAGTACCCTGATGCACTGCACTGTACATCCAGTGTGGTATAGTGGTGTACCCTGATGCACTGCACTGTACATCCAATGTGGTCTAGTGGCGTACCCTGATGCACTGCACTGTACATCCAATGTGGTCTAGTGGCGTACCCTGATGCACTGCACTGTACATCCAGTGTGGTCTAGTGGCGTACCCTGATGCACTGCACTGTACATCCAATGTGGTCTAGTGGCGTACCCTGATGCACTGCACTGTACATCCAGTGTGGTCTAGTGGCATACCCTGATGCACTGCACTGTACACCCGCGAACCAAAGTTTCGGTACCCCCCTCGATGGAAGGAAGTGGAAGTCAGGGTTAGAGAGAGGGCAGGTGAACGGACAACCGTGAGTGGTACTTTGGAACTGAGCTACGAGGCGAATAGTGAGAAACCTAATGACACTAGATTCGAAACATTTCCATGCTATTCACCTGCAAAACATTATGCGTTCGTAACATACATACTGTAACATATAACATAGACTACTGTGTTATCATGGTGTCCTGTGATACTGACCCATCTGTTTCGGATCCTCATCACACAAATAAAGCACCGAGCCAGATGTATATAAGTTGCAACTTGTCATTATAACTGCAGTCATAATTTTTGTGAATGTTATCCCTGGATTGTCTATAGCTATAATATAGAATGATTGTGAATTTAATGTTGATTCTCACAGTAGTTGTGCGGATGGTTATATATGTGGCAATTCTTTTATATGGACGACTAAACCACATTGTGATGGACAGTGGAGAGCATTGGCCAATAATTTACTATAACCAGATGAAATTAGATGTAAACAACACAAAATATTATGAGACAACGAAGACACAGCTGTGGTATCCTGCTCCGCCTTGTTATCAAGGCCTTAACTGGGGCTTCACCTCATACGTGCATTATTTTCCTTCAGTCTCTGCCTCTTTTATTACTCTTACTTCCCGGTATCCTCTTACTGCGAGTCGTCATATTCTTTGGAGGGTTTCTTGTCGTCCGGTCCTATAACCCTTACTGTATTACAATATTCCTCGCATCATCACTCTCAGACAAACAACGTTAGCACAAGACTGCTGAATCTGTTAATACCATTATTGCCACTGCCACTACTATTCCCCTTTTCCCCATTGTGTCTACTGCAATTCCCCTCACAGTACTAGTACTGCTACCCCTATTACTACTCCACTATAAATCTGTATAATAATACATATGATTGTCCTTATGTCTGTGTATCTGCTAATCATACTGTCCCTGTCCCACCGTCGACAACTCGTCACTGACGCGGCACCGCTACTCCAGTTCCCACCCACCATGGATTCTACTCCTCCCCCACTCCGACACCACATTACCCTTCACCTCATCCTTGGGCCAGAAGGCCTGTTGTTCATCCTTTACCGGTGAATATACGTGACATGCATTAATAATAAAAAAAGAAGGCATTTGAGAGGTAAACGGTAATCGCCCTTTAAAATATTCAGTTTGCCAAGTCCAAACTTTAGGCCATATCTTGATACGCTGAAGGCTTCATGTTGATAGCTCAAGCCATTCATGAGATATAATAGGAACACACACACACACACACACACACACACACACACACACACAGATGCAGTTAAAAACATGATCGCTCCGCCTTCTAAAGGTAGGCGATAATAATATAATAATAACAACAACATCGTACATGTGTACTGTAGTGTTCCTAACATTACACTTAATAACTGCAGACCCAAACGTGCTTATATTACGGAGCACTGATATATTAACCACAAAACCGACCACAGACCGTTCTTATCATTACCACTACACCTTCCCTATAGCACTTCACCATGGTAATACAACCCACTGTAGTCCTCTGTGAGATCGCTATGCGTGTTTGGGAAAAATAACAGTGCACAACATGCCTACAAACCACTAAAATAAGCATATGATGTTTCACTGACATCCATCAAATAGCGTAGGGGAAGTTAGAGGACAAACAAACAAACGACTGGACACAGACAGACAGAAGTAGAATGTCTCGCATCGGTATGTAAAGACCTGACAAAACTCTTGTGATCCTGCATTGCAGATATCATCTCAGTAATAATAATAATAATAATAAAAATAATAATAATAATAATAATAATAATAATAATAATAATAATTAATCACACGTTATTAGGCACGATACTGAGAAGGACACACACTGGAATAGCATGTGTCGACGCAATGCAGAATCTGTTTGCCAGGACAGAAAGTTGGGTTGCGGTCAAACATTAATTTAGTATTACTATAACCCTACCATTACAGCATATTATGGCACTGTTTGGTTTTATATGTCACAGCTGTTTTCACTTGTTTTATCAGGGAGATTATGGTGTTTGTCCTCCTCTGTATCATGGATATTAACATGTGATTACTACTACTACTACTACTACTACTATTACTACTACTACTACTACTACTACTACTACTGCTACTACGATTATTATTATTATTATTATTATTATAACTATGATGACACCTACAAAGCAGGATCGTAATAGTTTTGTCAGGTTGTCATATACCGATGCGAGACATTCGGCCTCAGTCTATGTCCAGCCGTGTGTTTGTTTGTCCGCTAACTTCTAGGCAATTTAATGGATGTCAGTGAAACGTCACAGGTGTATTTTAATGGGTTGTAGGCATGTTGTGCACTGTTATTTTTCCCAAACATGTGTAGTGATCCCACAAAGGACTTCAGTGGGTTGTATTACTATGGTGAAGTGCTACAGGTAAGGTCCAGTGGCAATGATAGGAACGGTCTGTGGTCGGTTCTGTGGTTAATATATCAGAGCTCCGTAATATAGGCACGTTTGGGTCTGCGACTTTTATAATTATGTAAAGTTCGGAATACTGCAGATGTATGTTGTTGCTGTCAATTTTATAATTATTCTTATTAATGCATGCCACGTATATTCACCGGTAAAAGGTGAACAACAGGCCTGGTGGCCCAAGAAGGAGGTGAGGGGTAAAATGGTTCGGAGTGGGGGAGGAATAGAGCTCATGGCGGGTGGGAGAGAGGGGGGTGGGGTGCAACTGGGGTAGCGGTGCGGGGTAAGTGACGAGTTGTCGACGGTGGGACAGGGACAATAATTATGATTAACAGATACACAGACATAACGACAATCATATTTATTATTATACAGATTTATAGTGGAGTAGTAATAGGAGCAGCAGTAGTAGTACTGTGAGGGAAATTAGACACAATAGGAAAAGGGGGATTACAGTAGTAGTGGCAGTGGCAATAATGGTATTACCAGATTCAGCAGTCTTGTGCTAACGTTGTTTGTCTGGGAGTGATGATGCGAGGAATATTGTAATACAGTAAGGGTTATAGGACCGGATGACAAGAAACCCTCCAAAGAATATGACGACTCGCAGTAAGAGGATACCGGGAAGTAAGAGTAATAAAAGAGGCAGAGACTGAAGGAAAATAATGCACGTATGAGGTGAAGCCCCAGTTAAGGCCTTGATAACAAGGCGGAGCAGGATACCACAGCTGTGTCTTCGTTGTCTCATAATATTTTGTGTTGTTTACATCTAATTTCATCTGGTTATAGTAAATTATTGGCCAATGCTCTCCACTGTCCATCACAATGTGGTTTAGTCGTCCATATAAAATAATTGCCACATATATAACCATCCGCACAACTACTGTGAGAATCAACATTAAATTCACAATCATTCTATATTATAGCTATAGACAATCCAGGGATAACATTCACAAAAATTATGACTGCAGTTATAATGACAAGTTGCAACTTATATACAACTGGCTCGGTGCTTTATTTGTGTGATGAGGATCCGAAACAGATGGGTCAGTATCACAGGACACCATGATAACACAGTAGTCTATGTTATATGTTACAGTATGTATGTTACGAACGCATAATGTTTTGCAGGTGAATAGCATGGAAATGTTTCGAATCCAGTGTCATTAGGTTCCTCACTATTCGCCTCGTAGCTCAGTTCCAAAGTACCACTCACGGTTGTCCGTTCACCTGCCCTCTCTCTAACCCTGACTTCCACTTCCTTCCATCGAGGGGGGTACCGAAACTTTGGTTCGCGGGTGTACATCCAATGTGGTCTAGTGGCGTACCCTGATGCACTGCACTGTACATCCAATGTGGTCTAATGGCGTACCCTGATCAGCTTAGTTGGGGTCAGAATCAAGGAGGAGCCCCGGCAGTTGGCCAAGGGGAGCGGCTGTGGTATATGGTGATGGACTGCCAACTTCAGGTGACTCAGAAGACAGCTGCAAACTCACATCCAGGGGAGACACAACGGCTGGTGATGTGCTGGGTTGTGGTTCCGTCGTTGAAGGTGTGGTTTGACGCTGTGATGGTGGCACAGCAGAGGTGGACTGGGCAGAGGTTAAAGGCCTGAAAATGGAGTCGATCTTGGACTAGCAACAGGAGCGATGATTCAGGTGTTGGATGACGCTCTGCCACACAGAACGCCGATCCTCCACAAGGTGAAAAGGCACCATCTCTCTGTCACATTCCAGGTGCTCAGCATACTCAAGCACCTGCTCAAGATGTGCCCGTAATGTGCTCAGGTGGGGGATGGCTGGAATAATGTAGTTCTCTGGGTCATCCTTGTCATTCTTGTCACTCTCTTCTGGTCGGGCAGCAGCAACAGAAGTGGCAGTCTCGACATCAGACATAACCTGAAAGCCTTAATTGGCCCCATCCTCATCTAACCACTCCCACACGTCATCAACATCCACAGCTTCGCCTGCATTACAAAGCCGTGTGTGGAAGTCATCCTTGTCAAAGCCCACAAAGTCGTGTCTGCTCTCGTGTCCCTGAGGGAGACAAGACCAACCACTTCCTAGGGTTTTCACAGAGACTTCCTTCCATACACTTGCTCAGTTGAATACTGCGACCTAAGGCTGTAGCACCGCATGTTTTCCAGTGTCCTCTGCCCCCGTGTGTCCAGCCCCTGACTCTGCTTATCCTCGTCCTCAAGAACAACTATCACCTCATCCAGGAATCTCCATCGCTACAACCTCTTTGTGGCCATGGTAACAGCCTGGTCAATCGGTTGAATCAGAGCAGTGGTATTAGGTGGCAAAAATAAGCATCTGATGTGACCATCATCTGCAGCCAATTCCTTCTGGAGGGATGCATGGGAACGTTGTCCAGAAGAAGAGCCTTTACCTGGTCACAAGGGATTCCAAGTTCCTCTGTTTGATAACTGATGACCTCCTTGACAAAATGCCTGTGGAACCAATCTGTGAAGATCTTGGAGGTAAACCAGGCCTTCACAGAATGGTACCACACAACAGGAAGGACATCCATTAGCCCACAAAGCCAACGGGGCTGCTTTGCCTGACCAACAATAACAGGCTTCAGCCAGAGTATCCTGTTAGTACTGGCACAGCACAAAGCAGATTCCCGCTGTTTGGATAACTTGTGGCCAGGTACACTTGGCAAGATTTCCGACTGGACCACCTGGTTGCGAGATTTGGCTGACATAGCAACAGCGCGCGCGCGCGCGCGCGCGCGTGTGTGTGTGTGTGTGTGTGTGTGTGTGTGTGTGTGTGTGTGTGTGTGTGTGTGTGTGTGTGTGTGTGCCGACAATTTTTCGAATGGCTAAGCTTCATCCTCTGAATTATATTATGTGGCCATTGTATTACGCTATGATATACTGTAGGCTGATAAATATTATGTGATTGAGATAATGGCCTGTGCACTATACTATTTATAAACTGATTTACCGGTATATAAAATCATTCTCTTGCTTTGTAGCGTGAACCACGATACAGGTTGAGTTGTGGTTCAGAAACAGAGGGCAAGTTCACCCAGAAACGGCGCGATGTAGGGGGAAGGGGGGAGTATGGGAGTGAGCGGCCAACAGTTATACATTCTTAGTCATTACAGTATAGTTATTAAGGTGTCAAAGATATCCTGTATCCTGAATAATAACAAACCTATTGATTTTTATTATCTTTATATAGACCTGATTACACGCTAGGACACCCCCTCCCTCGATAACGGAAAACATGCAGCCTGCTTTACTGCCTACACTCTCTCTCTCTTTCTCTCTCTCTCTTTAAAACTCCTCAGCTGGCTATCAGTAGACACACACAAACATACACACACACACACACACACACAGGAGACACCAAGGAGTGCAGACGCGGGCCGACAGCGCTCCATACCGAGCCAGCATGGCCAGTGGCATTACCTAAATTAGTATCTTTATATAAGTCAAGCTCTGTACCAGGTTAGACTAAATGGTATTTTATTATTAAAAAAAAAAAAAAAAAAAGAAGTTTAAACAAGACTTGTTCAAACAGAAAAGAGAACCGAGTAGCGAAAGAATGCGCTCAATCAGCTGATGTTTGTTTAGACTATAACTGCCCCAGGGAATGTAAGTACTCTGTGCATTTAGTATTGCAAAATGGCCATATACTTTAGTAAAGCAAATTTCGAAAAGAAAAGGAAGAAAGGTAGAAAGCAGAATGATGATTTCTACCAAGAACTGGTTGAAGTGGAGACTCACAATAGACTGGTTGAACGTGTACACAAACTAGAGATGGCTTTCCAGAATGAAATTGATGAAATAAAGAAGCAGATGCACTTGCGAAAAGAAGAAAAAGAAAAACTAGGAAGGGAGGTCAACAAGAAAGACACAACCATCTGTGAACTAACAGTGGAAATGAGTACACTTAGGAAGAAAATGAGTGAAATGGCAAGTACAGTAGTCAATCACGAGAGTATTATGGAAGAGTTCAAAAATGATACAGAGACAATTAGGCAAGTAAGCAGTCTGATAGACCAGAGCAGTGATATTGAGAAGAAGATAACACACGTGAATGAAGCTGTGCAAAGCTACAAAAATGATGTGGAAACTACGTATCCTGAAATGGTGAAAGTAAAGAAAGACTTAGAAACAAGGGTGGAAGAAAAAAGCATTAAACAGGAAATGAAAAGAATAATCCAAAACAATCCAAAGTTAGTCAGAGATTCAGTAGATATCAACAAATCTATAGTAATCACTGGTATAGAAGAGGAAGAAGAAAAAAACAAGATCTCAAGTGACAAAAAGGAGATGGCAAATGTAATGAGCTTATTGAAAGAAGCATTACTGGGCAAGAATATGATATTGACAGTAATATATCACCCTCCACTCGGCAAAAGCAACCATGCAGTACTAAATTGCAACTTCAGGATAGCATATGACATAGTTAACAGCAATGAAAGTTACAAAAAGAGCCTAAACTATAAAAAGGGAAAATATCATGACCTAAAGAAGTATTTCTTAGAAATTGATTGGGGAAAGGAGCTTAGAGGACAAGATTTAAATGCTGTATATAAAAAATTCTGTGAATTTTATGAAATAGGAGTCCAGAAGTACATCCCACAGCACAAAGAAGCAGATAAGAAAATACAGAAATGGTTCAATACAGAATGTAAAATATCAAAAGAAAGAAGAGATTTATTGTGGAATAGATATAGAAGACACAATAGTGAAAGGGCATATAATAATTACGAACAGGCAAGAAACGATTATACAAGAATAAGGAGGGAAGCCCAAAAACAGTTTGAGGAGGATATCATAAATAAAAGTAGTGATCAACTGAAGCTATTTTACAGCTACATCAGAAGCAAAACCAAAGTAAAAGATAAAATACAATCCATTACGGACGAGGGAATCACTTATACGCAAGAGAAGGATATTTGTGAAGCACTAAATAAGAATTTCCGATCAGTTTTTACAGAGCAAAAAAATATTGAGAGGGATTATGTGAAACATGCATGTCCACACATACTACCAGATATACAAACACCAGAAAAAGAAATACAGGAGGAGTTAAGTAAATTAGACAAAGGAAAAGCAAATGGTCCTGATGAAATTTCATGTTGGGTGCTACGAGAATGTGCAAAGGAGTTAAGTAAACCATTATTTTTAATTTTCAAGAAATCCTTGAGTCAAGGTAAACTACCTAATATTTGGAAGAAAGCAAATATTGTTCCCTTATTCAAGAAAAGGAATAGACAAAATCCTCTCAACTACCGACCAGTATCACTGACCAGTGTTGTAAGCAAGGTATTAGAAAAGCTTATAAGAAAAGCTTGGGTAAATCATCTAGAAGAACACAGTGTGATAACAGAAAGACAGTTTGGTTTCAGAAAAGGAAAATCATGTGTTACTAATCTGTTGAGCTACTATGACAGAGTAACAAACACAATACAGGAAAGGGAAGGATGGGTGGACAGTATCTATTTAGATTTCAAGAAAGCTTTTGACACAGTACCACACCAAAGACTTTTATGGAAGCTGTACCATCCAGAAGGAATTCGAGGCAAACTGTTTTGTTGGATGCAAGACTTTCTCATAAAAAGAGAAATGAGGACAGTACTAAGGGGAAATTACTCATCATGGAAAGAAGTGACTAGTGGAGTACCACAGGGCTCATGTTTTTAGTGTATATAAATGATATAGACAGTAACACTGGAAATGAAAGCTATCTAAATATGTTTGCAGATGATGCAAAAATACAAAGGAGAATTACTAACACAGACTCTTGTAAAGAGCTACAAGAAGAATTATATCAATTTCATGAATGGAGTAATACATGGCAAATGGAATTTACTGTGGACAAGTGTCATGTAATCAAGTTTAGTAAAAGTGGAAAAAGACCTGATTGGGATTATATGTTAGGAAATAAAACCCTACACACATCAGAAAGAGAGAAGGACCTAGGTGTGATTATCAATAACAGACCATCTCCAGCTGACCACATCAGTGAGAAGGTACGGAACATGTATACACTGCTTGTAAATATGAGAATAGCATTCACATACATAAATGAAGACATGCTAAGAAAGATAATAATATCATTCATCAGACCAACCCTGGAATATGCATCAGTAGTCTGGAGTCCTCATCTCAAAAAACACATAGACAAGATTGAAAAAGTTCAAGGGCCGCTACAAGATGGGTACCAAGCTTAAGGGATCTAAGCTACGAAGAAAGACTAAATAAACTGAATCTACCAACACTACAGCAAAGAAGGAAAAGAGGAGACATGATTATGCTACATAAATGCATATCAGGGAAGGAGAAAATAGACATAAATGATTACTTAACCCAGGAGGAAGCATCAGCAAGAGGACACTGCAAAAAACTGCATAAGAAGAGAGGTAATAAAAGACGTGAGGAAATTCAGTTTCCCAAATAGAGCAATTGATCAGTGGAATGCACTACCGAATGAAATAGTGTGTGCCAAAACAATTCACAAATTTAAGGATATGTACGATAAATATGGTTTAAGACACGGGACAGTAGCCTACGAGCTTGACTCATTCCTGTAAAGATACAATTAGGTAAGAACAATTAGGTAGGTAAGAACACACACACACACACACACACACACACACACACACACACACACACACATTATCAGTTTGTGCTAATGAGTAATAACGTTGCATTTAGTATGTTTACCTAAAATTTAATACTGTGTCAAAATACAAGTGCAATACATAACCACCTCACATTACGGATTACGTTAACCAGTAATCAAGACTTATTTGCGTAGTTTATGGTTCAGTAATAGTCATGGGGTAGCCATACCCACAGTGATATTTTCGTTAATGTTAAAGGTAATCATGTGTTCACTGCGGATACCAGTTAGAGGGGAGGTGGCCGCTGACACCTCCACTCCCCATAGCTACGGTGGTGAGTTGTAGTGTCACTACAGTGGTTCCTGTTCCTCCAGTTATGTCAATAATTAAAGTTAACATACAGATGAAGGCCATTTCTTATGAAAAATACAAACAGCCTATATGGACCTCTGAAAATACATTTATGAAGCATACTGTGGGAGCTTTGCAGCTCTCACGCACCAGTCACAGTCTTGGTCCTTTGTTTCAGTACTGCCAGCCTGACTGTGCAATGTTAATGAACATGCTGTTAATGTTAGTTCTATATGCTTCTGTACATTTGGAACAACAGAATTCAAAGCAGGATTTCATGTAGTACACAGAATGTCAAATACAGTATGTGTGTGTGTGTGTGTGTGTGTGTGTGTGTGTGTGTGTGTGTGTGTGTGTGTGTGTGTGTGTGTGTGTGTGTGTGTGTGTGTGTGTGTGTGTGTGTGTGTGTAGGGTCTCACTTTTACCTGATAACCATACACCCACATATCTTATTAATCAATAAACTTCATACTGGTTATGTTTTATTCAACAAATCCACGTGTGTTATCGTGTCATTTACTCATATCTGTTCCAAGTGGCCCAACATTAAAATAAATAAAACAAAGATTCTGGGTGTGGTCATAGAGGAGGGTCATGCAGTAATCATATATTATCATCAGTGATCATTGTCAAACTACTATACACCAATGGGTATTGGTTTTACAATTGACCACTCTCATTTTATAAAAAATTACACTGGCCAC
Organism: Coenobita brevimanus; assembly: GCF_032717465.1. NCBI lineage: Eukaryota > Metazoa > Arthropoda > Malacostraca > Decapoda > Coenobitidae > Coenobita > Coenobita brevimanus. The sequence continues at coordinate 30,521,200 of NC_136984.1, read as the reverse complement.
TAAATGACAGCTGGATTTATAACCACACCAAAAATACATGAACTTCGCAATTTCTTAAACACTGAACTTGCTGCCTTTTCGAAGTAGTTTACGTGAACGTCCACTGTGTGAGCCTTCATGACATAGTTAATACAATATATAACGGATATATCGCATATATCTATGCTATAGTATAACTTAATAAACTGATCGCTGGGAATCATGAATCAGTGAACAGTGGAGAATCGGAACATTTTTCCTAGAAAGAGAGATAGACTAGTAGAAGGAATGGGACCAAAATTGTTTAATTCCGCCTACCGAAATAATAGCCACCGACTGCCAGGCTCACTCAACCAAACACCAGTAAGGAATACATCACAAGAGCGAGACCTCAATGTTCCTATATCTCCCGGCTGTTGGTAGTGTCAAAAGGTGAAGAAAAGAAAAACAACTGAAATAAAAGAAGTGGGAAGGAGACGGGGAGAAAGAGAATGGGACTCGAACAGGAAGGAATAATGATAAAACTTTGATATAGTTGGTAGTACTGCAAGCAGATGGGAATAGGACAGGCTGGGTTTAGTAAAAAGTCAGAAGAGAATTCCGATGCACCAATAGAGTTGGTCTATCTATCTATCTATATACCTAGGCTGCTTCCCCCAAGGAAAGGGAGGTAGCCGAGACAGGACGACACACTCCCCATTTACTCATCCATTCAAACACATTCATTCGGATCTTAGCCCCAAAGGGGAGAACGGACAGATCCTCACCGCACCACACTGCACAAGGGTCAACTGCACAATCCAATCAGTGACATCCGCAGCAGGGCCTGACAGCAGAGCTGGTTTACCCCTGCCACATCATAACAGACCCATCCCCTTACCTGCACCTGACTGATCAGACCAAATGCGGGAGAATATCCCCTCAGGGCTACGTCATCACTTACTCATTCACAATTTCTCTCCATTTATTTCTGTCATGCACAGCCACTCTTCCTTGCTCAACAGACATCCCTCTCACATCCAATGCTCTCTTCACACTGTCCATCCATCCTATTCGAGGTCTTCCTCTCAGCCTTAAACCTCTCACATCAGATCTAGTTATCTTTTTCACCAATCACTCATTATCCATTCTCTCCATATGCCCAGACCATCGCAACACCCTCTGCTCAACTCTACCAGCCATCTCCCGAACAGCTCCAGTTCTCCTTTGCACTTCATCATTTCGCACTCGATCCATTCGCGTCACTTCACACATACTCCTCAGACACCTCATCTCCATTACATTCAAACTTTTCCTCTCTGCTACACCCATATTCCATGTTTCAGCCCCATATAACGCAATCGGTACCACAACACCCTCATACAGCCTTCTCTTTACATCTATTTTAAGTGAACGACATCTAAACACTTTTTTCATTCCTCCCAGCACCTTTCCTACTTCATTTATTCTAAACTTCACTTCTGCATCTATTCTTCCATCCACAGCAACATGTGACCCTAGATACTTAAAACACTCTACCTCCTCAAGCAACTCACCATTCAAAACTATATTCATCCCCCTACCATCTACCAACCTCGTACACTTCATCACTTTACTCTTATTCTCATTTACTTTCAATTTCCTCCTTTCACACATGCGTGGATAAATGAATGAGGTAGAAAGGGTGGGGAGAGAAGAAAGTGAAGAGGCATGATCGTGGGTGGGGGGTAGGAGAGAGAAGGAGGGATGGGAGGATATCAGAAGGAGTAAGGGGGAGAAAGGAAGGGAGTTTAGACATGGTTATAATGAGGCATACCAAAGTATTGTGCTCATACGTCGTTCCATAACATTCTTCTTTCAACTCATGCACCTTGTTATACTAATCAAATACTGTACTGTATACAGAATACTGTACTCTAGGCAATCACTAGTACCACTTCTTAAAAACACGCCTTTAAAGTGTATAAAAGTCTATGTGGCAACTAGTCCCCTCACACTGTTGCCAGACAAAATGACTCACATCACATGAGTAGGCTTGCAGCGAATTTAAGCTGACGACTGTACATGTCACAGTGGTGGAGTTACCTGCAGTGTGTGGGCGTGGGGGGGTGGCGGCTGATCCTGAAGGCAGTCCATGTATATCTGGTCGTTTTCTAGGGTTATCCTGGAGGACCGGATGCCACCTTGGTCTTCTTGGACGGCAAATACCAGGCCATCCTCCACCAGCGTCTTGATGTGCCCATGCTCCACCAGCGTCTTGATGTGCTGACTCATCTCCAGGAGGTTCTCAACCTGTGGGTAGTAGCATATATGTGGACAGCATCGATGGCCAGTCCCTAGTAATCTGATGGGTAGACATAGTGTTTTAGTCATAGGTGGGGTGTAGACATAGTGTTTTAGTCATAGGTGGGGTGTAAACATAGTGTTTTAGTCATAGGTGGGGTGTAGACATAGTGTTTTAGTCATAGGTGGGGTGTAGACAGTGTTTTAGTCATAGGTGGGGTGTAGACAGTGTTTTAGTCATGGGTGGGGTGTAGACAGTGTTTTAGTCATAGGTGGGGTGTAGACAGTGTTTTAGTCATAGGTGGGGTGTAGACAGTGTTTTAGTCATGGGTGGGGTGTAGACATAGTGTTTTAGTCATGGGTGGGGTGTAAACATAGTGTTTTAGTCATAGGTGGGGTGTAAACATAGTGTTTTAGTCATAGGTGGGGTGTAGACGTGTTTTAGGCATAGGTGGGGTGTAGGCATAGTGTTTTAGTCATAGGTGGGGTGTAGGCATAGGTGGAGTGTAGACTTAGATTAATGTCTTTTAGTCATGGGTGGGGTGAACACTGTCATTTTGGGGACAGTTTACTAAGTTTTTTTTCCAGACTTATTTTCGATGGTTTTCAGATTTTGTTTTTGGGTTTAGATGAGTTATATATTGTTTTTAGGCTTAGTTTGGCTTGTTTTAAAACCATTTGGGGGTTTAGGTGAACTACAAACTTGTCTTTGGACTCATTTTGTGGGTTTTGTACATGGTTGGCAGGGGATCCTGGAGCTCCCAAAGGCATCCCTATACTTTGTATGTTTTAACGTCCCCAGTAACCGATACCCCGGCTCAGCGATGGGTGTAATGAGTTGGGACAGTACTGTAGTGGGTTACTTACTGTTATTTGCTGTGGCATCTTTGTGATGATGTTGATCTTGTCCATGATGGTGGAGGTCGGGTCTGGGTGTGGTAGAAGGGCGGGGGTGTGTGTGGCATCAGTCTCCGCTGCCAGTGCATCCAGGGCCGTCCTGATGGCCTCACGCACCTGTCCATACTAACACAAACATTAGTGCTGGAGGCTCTGCCAACCATGAGCTAATGTACACTTCACACATCACAAGTTTATATGTTAGTGTAAGTGTGCTAATGTTACTACAGAAGCCTGGTGGTACAAGTATAAGGGAGTGGCTGCTTACCTTCATGCTGGTGGTGACAATGTTAACATCAGGGAACTGTTCCTGGCACTTCTGCCTCCAGTCGTCAACCTCCACACTGCATTGGTCAGCATGGTCAATGGCCGTGAAGGCCTCCTGTGCTGTGTTGGCATTCTGCAGACACTCCAGTCTGGCCTCCAGCTGCTTCACTCCTTCCTCTCCTTCTTGGATCATGGCCATCACTCTGGCCACCTCCTCCTCTATCAGCGTCACAACCGTGGACATGTTGTGTGTGAATTCCTCCAACTTTTTCTTCAGCTGGAGGATTTGTTCCTTCTGGTCGGTCAGCCAGGTCCAGTACTGGTCCAGCTGGGACTGGGTGTCTTGGCAGCCAGGTACCTGGCTCCTCATGCTGCTCTCGTGCTCCCCCAGCACGGACCGAAGCTTCTTGCTCATCCCACTGGGCCTCTTCTGGGTTGTGCCACCTCTTGTTTTGACTGGCATTTGTTTTTCTGCTGCAGGTTTTACACTTGGCGTTTCACCAGCTGCTCCTGCTGCCTGTGCCAGCTGTACATTCTTAAACTTTTTGACAAAAGCCTCAGCTACATAGTTTACTGGGAAATTATCCAGGGAGGTGGCGGGGTGGCTGGCACGGCAGTCAGGGCAGATCAGCTGGTTGGCTGTGGTCAGTTGTAAGATGCAAGACGAACAAAAGGTGTGGCCACACGGCAGATTGCGTGGCCGACGCTCACTCTCATCATAGGTGATGCAGCACACGCTGCACTCCTCAGGATTGTCCTGTGCAACAACAATAACATTGATTGCTTACAAGTAGCACATGATGAACATTGCTGACCTTACAACCTAAAAGGCAGTTTTAATATTCATAACTCACTGATGCTAAGAAAGAAAGCAATAACATGAGCTTTATATAACTGATGTCCATACTGTACAAGTGGTGGTCTAATAACAGTAATGTGAACATACCATAACAGAATATGCTATTGTACTGTAACATGTATAGTAACACTAATATTAATAGTGAGAGACAGTACAGTAGTGAATATTGATCTTTTTATCCACAAACTGTATGTCCAACAACATATGAATTAAGAACCTTTGTACAATAGTCCTGAATGTGACAACCTCCTTTGTATAGTACAGCATAGTGTCTGTGTTCTTACCTAATTGTTCTTACCTAATTATATCTTTATACGAATGAGTCAAGCTCGTACTGTCCCGTGTCTTAAACCGAATTTTTCGTACATATCCTTAAAATTGTGAATTGTTTTGGCACACTATTTCATTCGGTAGTGCATTCCATTGATCAATTGCTCTATTTGAGAAACTGAATTTCCTTACATCTTTATCACCTCTCCTCTAATGCAGTTTTTTGCAGTGTCCTCTTGATGATGCTTCCCCGTAGATTAAGTAATCATTTATGTCTATTTTCTCCTTCCCTGATATGCATTTATATAGCACAATCATGTCACCTCTTTTCCTTCTCTCCTGTAGTGTTGGTAGATTCAGTTTATTTAGTCTTTCTTCGTAGTTTAGATCCCTTAAGCTTGGTACCCATCTTGTAGCAGCCCTTTGAACTTTTTCAATTTTGTCTATGTGTTTTTTGAGATGAGGACTCCAGACTACTGATGCATACTCCAGGATTGGTCTGGTGAATGATGTTATTATTTTTCTTAGCATGTCTTCATTTATGTATGAGAATGCTATTCTCATATTTGCAAGCAGTGTATACATGCTCCGTACCTTCTCACTGATGTAGTCAGCTGGAGATGGTCTGTTATTGATAATCACACCTAGGTCCTTCTCTCTTTCCGATGTGTGTACGGTTTTATTTCCTAACGTATAATTCCAATCAGGTCTTTTTCCACATTTACCAAACTTGATTACATGACACTTGTCCACAATGAATTCCATTTGCCATGTATTACTCCATTCATGAAGTTGATTTAATTCTTCTTGTAGCTCTTGACAAGAGTCTGTGTTAGTAATTCTCCTTTGTATTTTTGCATCATCTGCAAACATATTTAGATAGCTTTCATTTCCAGAGTTACTGTTTATATCATTTATATACACTAAAATGATTGGTGCCAGCACTGAACCCTGTGGTACTCCACTAGTCACTTCTTTCCATGATGAGTAATTTCCCCTTAGTACTGTTCTCATTTCTCTTTTTATGAGAAAATCTTGCATCCAACAAAACAGTTTGCCTCGAATTCCTCCTTGATGGTACAGTTTCCATAAAAGTCTTTGGTGTGGTACTGTGTCAAAAGCTTTCTTGAAATCTAAATAGATACTGTCCACCCATCCTTCCCTTTCCTGTATTGTGTCTGTTACTCTGTCATAGTAGCTCAACAGATTAGTAACACATGATTTTCCTTTTCTGAAACCAAACTGTCTTTCTGTTATCATACTGTGTTCTTCTAGATGATTTACCCAAGCTTTTCTTATAAGCTTTTCTAATACCTTGCTTACAACACTGGTCAGTGATACTGGTCGGTAGTTGAGTGAATTTTGTCTATTGTCTTTCTTGAATAAGAGAACAATATCTGCTTTCTTCCAAATATCAGGTAGTTTACCTTGACTCAAGGATTTCTTGAAAATTATAAATAATGGTTTACTTAACTCCTTTGCACATTCTCGTAGCACCCAACATGAAATTTCATCAGGACCATTTGCTTTTCCTTTGTCTAATTTACTTAACTCCTCCTGTATTACTTTTTCTGATGTTTGTATATCTGGTAGTATGTGTGGACATGCATGTTCCACATAATCCCTCTCAAAATCTTTTTGCTCTGTAAAAACTGATTGGAAATTCTTATTTAGTGCTTCACAAATATCCTTCTCTTGCGTATAAGTGATTCCCTCGTCCGTAATGGATTGTATTTTATCTTTTACTTTGGTTTTGCTTCTGATGTAGCTGTAAAATAGCTTCAGTTGATCACTACTTTTATTTATGATATCCTCCTCAAACTGTTTTTGGGCTTCCCTCCTTATTCTTGTATAATCGTTTCTTGCCTGTTTGTAATTATTATATGCCCTTTCACTATTGTATCTTCTGTATCTATTCCACAACAAATCTCTTCTTTCTTTTGATTTTTTACATTCTGTATTGAACCATTTCTGTATTTTCTTATCTGCTTCTTTGTGCTGTGGGATGTACTTCTGGACTCCTATTTCATAAAATTTAAAGATTTTTTATATACAGCATTTAAATCTTGTCCTCTAAGCTCCTTTCCCCAATCAATTTCTAGGAAATACTTCTTTAGGTCATGATATTTTCCCTTTTTATAGTTTAGGCTCTTTTTGTAACTTTCATTGCTGTTAACTATGTCATATGCTATCCTGAAGTTGCAATTTAGTACCGCATGGTTGCTTTTGCCGAGTGGAGGGTGATAAACTGTCAATATCATTTTCTTGCCTAGTAAATATGAGGTCTAGCACTGAAGGTACATCAAGTCCTCTTTTTCTGGTGGTTTCCTTCACATGTTGCGTTAGGAAAAACTCTTGCACGAGACCCAGGAGCTTTTGGTCCCAATAGCTTTCTTGACTTATTATATCTAGAGTATTCCAATATATATTTGTATTAAAATCCCCAGGTAGTATAATTCTTTCCGATTTCTCTTCCATTTTATGTAGTAATGATCTTATACTTTGAATTGTACTCTCTGCCAGGTCCTCATAATCGTCTCTTTCCCATGTGTTTGATCTGGGTGGCATGTACAAATTGGCTACAATTACTTTCCCTTCAGATGTGTTGATCTCTACTGCAATCAGTTCTACTTGTGAGGGTATATTTAGTTCTATTTCTTTGACTTTTAGATTTTTCTTAGTATTATAATTCCTCCTCCTTTTTTTGAGTTCCTATCTCCTCTCCATATATTATATTCCTCTAAGTTTAGGCTGTCATTTGATATCCTTGGTGTTAATTTTGTTTCAGTTAGGCATATTATTTGTGGTTCATTTTCTCTGACATAATCATTCATCTCTAATAATTTAGATACCATTCCATCCACATTTGAGTACATCAACTTAATCATCTTGTTTATATACTTGTCATGACATGGTTCTACTACCTTCCTCCTTTTTATTCCCTCCTGTTTGTGTACCACTTTCGTACCTGCAATCCTGTAACTTTGTAAAAAAATTTCTTCTCCTCCGATCTTCCCTCATTTTTTGTTTTTTGCTTCCTCCCTCTTCTCTTTCAGTAATTCCAGTTCCTCTTGTGTTAGGCATCTTTTTATCCATACATTTTTGAACTCCTCTTTTTCCATAAGATTCTTTGCATTTTTTAGTATCTCCTCCACGGTGTTTACACTCTGGAAGGTTACCTTTAGGGATCTTGACTTGCTTCTCTCGTATTTCCCTAACCTTTTGTGTTCCTCTATGTCTTTACTACAGATTTCCTCTGATACTTCTTTCAATAGACTCATTACATTTGCCATCTCCTTTTTGTCTCTTGAGATCTTGTTTTTTACTTCTTCCTCTTCTATACCAGTGATTACTATAGATTGGTGTGTGTGTGTGTGTGTGTGTGTGTGTGTGTGTGTGTGTGTGTGTGTGTGTGTGTGCTTCTCATTGCCTTAAATACACAAAGCACAAGCCATGTACTGTCAGCAGGGTAACTTTTTTTTTTTTTTTTGCCTATCGACCATTGAGGCCGGAGCCCCTGGTCATTAAGGCAAAATTATATATATGTATATACATTGACATATATATACATATATATACAAACATATATATATATATACATACATACAGACAGAAAGACATTCATGCATCAAAACATTTTTTTTTTAATGTGAGGAAGAAGGAACCAAAGGCCATGAGCCCACAGTAACAGTTCCCTGCAAGAGAAAAACAAAATACAATAGAGAGCCAAATTCAAGATCCGATCATTTTGAGATGCCTGAAAACACTGCGTTTGAAAGACTGGAGATCATAGGCAGCAGGAAATACAGACAGAGGGAGATAGTTCCAGAGTTGAGCTGTTGCATAAATGAAAGACTGGGAGTAACGGTTAACTCTTGCATTAGAGAGTTGGACAGAAAAGGGATGAGAGTTTGCTGCCAGATGGGTGCTACGCGCCCGTCGTAGAGGTGGAGGAATGCAAGCAGACAGTTCAGAGGAGCAGTGACCATTAAAGTAGCGATAGAAAAGAGATAAAGATGCAACAGTGCGGCGAAGAGACAGAGGTTGAAGGGACTCAGTAAGAGGAGGAGAGTTAATGAGATGAAAAGCCTTTGACTCCACCCTATTGAGAAGAGCTGTATGTGGGGAGCCTCCCCACACATGAGAGTTGTACTCCACACAGGGGTGGATAAAACCCCTGTATAGAGTCAACAATTGTGCAGGGGTAAAGAAAGAGTGGAGTCGGCTTAGCACACCCAATCTCTTGGAAGCAGATTTTACAAGAGATGTAATATGATCTTTCCAAGATAAATCCCGAGCAAATAAAACCCCAAGCATGTTCAAGGATGATGCAGGATTAAGCTGGATATTATTAAACATTAGTGGGTATACCTGTGGAAGATTTTGTCGGGTTGATGGGTGTAAGAACTGAGTCTTAGATGCATTAAAAACAACCATATTATTTTTACCCCAGTCAGAGATACGAGCCAAGTCAGACATTAGGTGTGCCATAGCCTCATCCCTTGTTTCTTGAAGTAACTGTTGAGATGGGCGTTGCGAGAACCTAATGGAAAGGTGAAGGGTGGAGTCATCAGCGTATGAGTGGATAGGGTTAGATGTACAGCTTAGAAGGTCATTGATGAATAAAAGGAAGAGAGTTGGTGATAGGACAGAGCCCTGAGGAACACCACTGTTGATAGATCTAGGAGAAGAACGATGGCCGTCTACAACAGCGGCTATAGAATGACCAGAAAGGAAGCTAGCGATGAAGGTACAGATAGAAGGATAGAAACCGTAGGAGGGCAGTTTGGAAATGAAAGATTTATGCCAGACTCGATGGAAAGCCTTTGAGATGTCAAGTGCAATGGCAAAGCTTTTGCCAAAGTCTCGAAAGGAGGATGACCAGGAGTCTGAAAGGTAGGTGAGAAGATCGCCAGTGGAGCGTCCCTGACGGAACCCGTACTGACGATCGGAAAGAAGGTTGTGATAGGAAAGATGCTTAAAATTTTTCTATTGAGAATTGACTCGAAAACTTGATATACAGGACGTTAAAGCAATTGGACGATAGTTGGAGGGTTGGGAGTGGTCACCCTTCTTTGGGACTGGCTGAATGAGAGCAAACTTCCAGCAAGAAGGAAAGGTACAAGTTGACAGACACAGGCGAAAGAGTTTGCCTAGGCAGGGAGTAAGCACAGAAGCACAGTTCTTGAGAACAACAGGAGGGACCCCATCAGGCCCATATGCCTTGTTAGTACTGAGGCCAGTGATGGCAGAAAATACATCAGTTGAAGAAATTTTAATGTCAGCCATGAGGAAGTCAGAGGGGGGAAGTGATGGAGGAACAGCACTGGAATCGTCTAAGGTGGAATTGGAGGAGAAAGTCTGTGCAAAGAGATCTGCTTTATCAGCAGAAGAAATAGCTACAGAACCATCAGAGTAGAAAAGAGGAGGGAAGGAACATGAGATAAAGTTGTTAGAAAGATTTTTGGCAAGGTGCCAGAAGGAGCGGGAAGAATTTGAGTTGCACACGTACATATATATATATATATTAATTTTTATTTTATTATTTTTTTGTATTTTTATTTATATTATTTTTTTTATAATTTTTTTATATTTTTAACCTTATATTACTTATAAACAAAATCCCTAATATAAAGACCCTAAAACTAATCACCTAACAGACAAATCGCTAACCTATACTAAGTCCTAAGAGACAAATAACTAGACCTACACTAATGGTAAAAAAGCCTCGACCAAAAACAGGGTAACAGTGTACTCACCATATTTGTAGTAGTGGCACTGTTGACTCTGTAGTGACTGGTGACCTGGAAAAATATAACAAGAGTAAATTATTCCATTAGTTTAAGTTAGTCATTATAAGTTCGTCCCTGTACCATCACCTCCTTATATATTGTGGTTGGAATCACAGCGTTATATATTGTGGTTGCAATCACAGAGGTTTGGTGGATACAGGGCAGCAGCTGAGTGTGTACGAGGTAAGCAAAGATAATATAACCTTCTACCACGATTTTTTGGTCTTTTTTTTTTCAATAATATCATTTGAAAAAACATGCATAAAAACAGACGGCATTGTATTGAACACAAACACCAGTTAATATTGCATGTGTGTGTGTGTGTGTGTGTGTGTGTGTGTGTGTGTGTGTCAGCATGCTTCCTGTGTGTACATGTGTGTGTATGCAGATGTACACACGGGAATGTATTGATTAGCAGAGTCCTTCGTTGTCTGGGAATGTGTTCATTTGTACTGAGGTGTGCTGTGTTGTGATGTGTTGTAACACGTGTATTGTCTTGTGTTTATTTGTGCCGTGTTGCAGTGTGTTGTGGTGTAGTGTGTTGTGCTGCATTGTGATGTGGTTTGCTGTGTGGTGTTGTAATATGTTGTATTGTGTTAATTTCTGCTGTGTTGTGGTGTGCTGTGTTGCACATTGTTGTGGTGTACTATGGTGGGTTGTGACGTGTGATTTGTTGTGGTATGGTGTGGTGTGGGCATGTGTGGTATGGTGTGGTGTGGGCATGTGTGGTATGGTGTGGTGTGGGCATGTGTGGTATGGTGTGGTGTGGGCATGTGTGGTATGGTGTGGTGTGGGCATGTGTGGTATGGTGTGGTGTGGGCATGTGTGGTATGGTGTGGTGTGGGCATGTGTGGTATGGTGTGGTGTGGGCATGTGTGGTATGGTGTGGTGTGGGCATGTGTGGTATGGTGTGGTGTGGGCATGTGTGGTATGGTGTGGTGTGGGCATGTGTGGTATGGTGTGGTGTGGGCATGTGTGGTATGGTGTGGTGTGGGCATGTGTGGTATGGTGTGGTGTGGGCATGTGTGGTATGGTGTGGTGTGGGCATGTGTGGTATGGTGTGGTGTGGGCATGTGTGGAATGGTGTGGTGTGGGCATGTGTGGTATGGTGTGGTGTGGGCATGTGTGGTATGGTGTGGTGTGGGCATGTGTGGTATGGTGTGGTGTGGGCATGTGTGGTATGGTGTGATGTGTGGTATGGTGTGGTGTGGGCATGTGTGGTATGGTGTGGTGTGGGCATGTGTGGTATGGTGTGGTGTGGGCATGTGTGGTGTGCTGTGTTGTGGTTTTGTCACATCGTGTGGTGTGGTGTGGTGCGTTTTTGTGTGGCGTGTTGTGTTTTTTACTTTTTTATTTTATTTGTGTATGTGTGTGTGTGTGTGTGTGTGTGTGTGTGTGTGTGTGTGTGTGTGTGTGTGTGTGTGTGTGTGTGTGTGTGTGGTGTTGTTTCCTTTGTGATCTTGTGCTGTGGTGTGGACTTGTGTGGTTTGCTGTGGTGTGGTGTGTGGTGTTGTGTGTGCCATGGTGTGGTGTGGTGTGGTGGTGTTTTGTGTGGGGTGTTGTGGTGGGGTGTTGTGGTGTGGTGTGGTGTGGTGTGGTGCGTTGTATTGTGTTCTTTTGCTGTGTGTTTTGGTGTAGTAATGTATTCTAATACATCAGTGTAAATGCTGAATCAGTTGTTACATAGCACATTGTACTGCACCAGCCAACACCACAAAGCACATGAGTACACACTCTAACAATTACAGTATAGTACATCACATCACAGTTTTTGCAGTTTTACCTCTAGAGCACTGTACTAGACGGCAGTACATGTACAGAACAAAGCACATACTGAGTACAGAGCAACAAGCAGTAGGACTGTGTACCACTGGTGACCATAGTAATATTGAACTATACCCCCACACACCCCATACCTACCCCACCACATCCCACCCAACCCCATACCTACCCCACCACACCCCACGCAACTCCACACCTACCCCACAACATCCCACCCAACCCCACACCTACCCCACCACACCCCACCCAACCAAGTTACCGTAACCCACACCCACACCCCACCCAACCCCATATCCATATATACCCCACCACACCCCACCCAACCCCACACCTACCCCACCACACCCCACCCAACCAAGTTACCGTAACCCACACCCACACCCCACCCAACCCCATACCCATATCTACCCCACCACATCCCACCCAACCCCATACCTACCCCACAACATCCCACCCAACCCCATACCTACCCCACAACATCCCACCCAACCCCATACCTACCCCACCACATCCCACCCAACCCCATACCTACCCAAAAACACCCCACCCAACCCCACACCTACCCCACCACATCCCACCCAACCCCACACCTACCCCACAACACCCCACCCAACCCCACACCTACCCCACAACATCCCACCCAACCCCAAACCTACCCCACAACACCCCACCCAACCAAGTTACCGTAACCCACACCCACAACCCACCCAACCCCATACCCATATCTACCCCACCACACCCCACCCAACTACATTACCGTAACCCACACCCACACCACCATACCCAACACCCACTCCACCATACCCAATACTCACACCACCATACCCAACACCCACTCCACCATACCCAACACCCACATCACCATACCCAACACCCACATCACCATACCCAACACCCACACCACCATACCCAACACCCATACCACCATACCCAACACCCACACCACCATACCCAACACCCACACCACCATACCCAACACTCACACTACCATACCCAACACCCACACCACCATACCCAACACCCACACCACCATACCCAACACCCATACCACCATACCCAACACCCACACCACCATACCCAACACCCACACCACCATACCCAACACTCACACCACCATACCCAACACCCACACCACCATACACAACACCCACACCTTTGAGGCCTTACACCATTATACCTCAGTCATATATGAACTAGAAAACAAACATTGTCTTCAGAAATGATTGTTAAGAAGCAGGAATGACAAAAGTGCACAGATAAGAGATGAAAAAAGCACATAGACAAGAGAGCATTGAAGATGGGATATTTGGAGACCTGTACCCATTACTACATTCCAGCAGCTACAAGTCTGTGGCTAAAGTGTGGTATTTAGTAATGGGTAGAGGTCTCCAAATCTCCTCCCATCCTGAATGCTCTCTTGTTTCTGTGCTTTTTTCATCTCTTATCTGTGCACTTTTGCCATTCCTACTTCTTAACAATCATTTTAGAAGACAATGTTTGTTTTCTAGTTGATGCTGTTTTTGTGGAATTATAATTACGCATAAAGCAAGTGTTAGATTTGGTTAATCACCACCACCACCACCACTACCACTTTCACCACCACCATTACGACTATTACCACCACAACCACCACTATGACCACCACAACCACCACCACTATCACCACCACCGCCACCATCACTATCATCGCCACTATCACCACCACCACTATTATCACCACAACCACCACCACTATCACCACCACCGCAACCATCACTATCATCGCCACTATCACCACCACCACTATTATCACCACAACCACCACCACCATTATCACCACCACTACTACCACCACCACTACTATCACCACCACAACTATCAGTATCACCAACACCACCACTATCACCATAACCACCACCACTACCACCACCACCACCATTATCACCACCACCATCACCACCACCACCACCACTATCACCACCACCACTATCACCACCACCACCACTATCACCACCACCACCACTATCACCATCACCACCACCACCACCACCACCACTATCACCACCACCACCACTATCACCATCACCACCACCACTATCGCCACCACCACCACCACTATCACCACCACCATTATCACCACCACCACTATCATCACCTTCACCACCACCACCACCACTATCATCACCACCACCACTATCACCACCATCACCACCACCACTATCACCATCACCACCACCACCACCACTATCACCATCACCACCACTATCACCATCACCACCACCATCACCACCACCACCACACAGTGCAGGAAACAAGTACAGACAAAAGGACTCGCTGCCTGACTGCTGCCCCCCCCCCGTCTGCCTGCTGCCTCCCTGTCTGCCAACAGCCTCCCTGTCTGCCTGCTGCCTTCCTGTCTGCCTGCTGCCTCCTTGTCTGCCTGCTGCCTAACTGCCTGCTTATCTGCATGCCTGTCTGCCTGCCTGCTGCCTAACTGCCTGCTGTCTCCCGGTGTTCCTGCTGCCTAACTGCGTATCTTCCTGCGTCCTAACTGCTTGCTCCCTTGCTATCTGCCTGCTGTCTCCCTGTCTCCCTGCTGCCTTCTTGTCTGCATAACTGCATGCCTGTCTGCCTGCTGCCTAACTGTCTGCCTGCTGCCTAACTGCCTGCCTGCTGCCTCTATCAGTCTTGTAATAGATTATATAGCAGTCGTAGCCGAGATGTAGTAAATATTGAGTAAACTGAGGAAATAACCTCAGTTCACTTGTAGTCGATGACGGGAGAAGATAAAAGATGAGTCTGGGGTTGATTGTAGTGTTATTGTGTTCAAAAGGAAAAAGCTCAAGATGAACACTGCGTGTATTACACAAGAGCGTTTGTGCTAGCTAACGTCTCCCAGCTTCTCTCGTTACACCCCCACTTCTCGCTCTCTCTCCGCTCCAGTCTCCTAATTCCTTCTGACTTCTCCTCCTCTTTCTTGGCGTATATAAGAACTTCCATCACGTGGGCTACACTGTCGTCGAAATGTTGTAGAAGCCTGTGTGTGTGTGTGTGTGTGTGTGTGTGTGTGTGTGTGTGTGTGTGTGTGTGTGTGTGTGTCGTGGCTTTCCGGCCAAGCGTCACCAGGTGCTGAATACAGCATTCCTCAGCGGCAATTTACAAACGATAATCCTGCAGGCCGTAGCCATGACTTTGCTTTAACCTTGTAGATTACATCTATGCTACTAGCTATTATTTATGATATTTAAGAGTCCTGACACCTCTCTATCTGCCTCCTTCCTTACTGCCTGCTGCCTCCCTGTCTGCCTGCTGCCTAACTGCCTGCTGCCTCCCTGTCTGCCTGCTGCCTATAACTGCCTGCTGCCTCCCTGTCTGCCTGCTGCTTAACCGCCTGCTGCATCCCTGTCTGCCTGCTGTCTATAACTGCCTGTTGCCTCCCTGTCTGCCTGCTGTCTATAACTGCCTGCTGCATCCCTGTCTGCCTGCTGCCTAACTGCTGCTGCATCCCTGTCTGCCTGCTGCCTAACTGCCTGCTGCATCCCTGTCTGCCTGCTGCCTAACTGCCTGCTGCATCCCTGTCTGCCTGCTGCCTAACTGCCTGCTGCCTAACCGCCTACTGCATCCCTGTCTGCCTGCTGCCTAACTGCCTGCTGCTCCCTGTCTGCCTGCTGCCTCTCTGTCTGCCTGCTGCTTAACTGCCTGCTGCCTCCCTGTCTGCCTGCTACCTAACTGTCTGCCTGCTGCCCCCCGTCTGCCTGCTGCATCCCTGTCTGCCTACTGCCTCGCTGTCTGCTACCTAACTGTCTGCTTGCTGCCCCCCTGTCTGCCTGCTGCCTCCCTTTCTGCCTGCTGGCTCCCTGTCTGCCTGCTGGCTCCCTGTCTGCCTGCTGCCTCCCGGTCTGCCTGCTACCTAACTGTCTGCCTTCTGCCTTCCTGTCTGCCTTTTGCCTTCTGCCTTCCTGTCTGCCTGCTGCCTCCCTGTTTGCTTCCTGCCTTCCTGCTGCCTCCCTCTTTGCCTGCTGCCTCACTGTCTGCCAGTGCCCCCCTGTCTGCCTCCTGCCTTCCTGTCAACCTGCTGCCTAACTACCTGATGCCTTCCTGTCTGCCTGCTGCCTCTATGCTGCCTTACTGCATGCCTGTCTGCCTCCTGCCTAACTGCATGCCCGTCTGCCTCTCTGCCAACCCCTTCCCTGAATGCTGCTCTCTCTCTTTCTCTATGATTGCAGGCCACACCCTAGCACAAGCAGTGTTGCCAAAGTGTTTATAGATATCTGCTAAATTTGCCTCAATAGTGGTAAAAATCCGCTAAACTGGGTGAATTAAGCAAAATCCTGCTAATTAGGACTAAAAAAATAACGGGGGAACCAAATAGAAAAGAAAATGGAGTTGTATCGCTAGTGATTAAACTTGCTAGATATTGCACAAACAAAAAATGTCACTACTGCGTTTGTCACTGCTGCCACAAGTCATTCTTTAAACAAACACCAAACGCACTTGCTCCGTGTAATTATAAATCTCGTTACGTTGTTTCATCCCTAAATCTGATATAAAGAAATAAAAACTATTGCTTAAGATTAAGAGTGCTTAAGATTAAGAGTGCAATCCTTTACACTTTGTTGCCAGTGCAGAGCTTTTCTTCTACATCGAGACATTTCCCTCCACTTAACGACAGTTGTCAATATTTAGCGTCAAGAAGTCTGCTTCTGTTACACACATCTGTACACAATTCTAAGACTAGCTGCAGTGCAATTGTTATCAGTTTACACTACTTGGGAATTTTCTATAATTTTCTTTATTTGTCGACTTTCTTTAATTTTATTTTTGAGGGAAAGTTTGGAGATGTTTGAAGCTTTGCATTTGGCAACTCACTTCCGTCAGCGTCCAACAAAGAACTCATTTAATGGCCACGGACTTCCCCTCCTCCTCCCTGTACATGTCTTCTCACCTCCCTTAAGTTACACTCTTTCTTTCACACTACACACATAACTTCTAACATTCTCTCAACTGTCAATTGTTCAGGTGTAAAAATGCATAAATCGCTAAGCAAGAGGGACTGCGAGGTTTGGTATGCCACGTACAGACGTCGGAATAAGTTCCTTTTCTGTGGACTAGGGTGTTTGTAACACTGCTCGATGGAGAGGTATCCCCTCCTCCTCCCTTCCTCATAGTCCCACACTCCCACCCAACCCCCCCACTTTTCTCTCCAACCCCATAACCCCACCCGGTACCCTCCATACTCTCGCTCACAGCCAGCTAGGGGTTTCTGTAGTTCAAGCACCTCTAATATAGGAACAGTACAGTATATGTCATAAACCAAGTCAGGAAAAGGTTTACTACACTGAGAGAGAGAAAGAGAGAGAGAGAGAGAGAGAGCGAATAAATTGCTGTGATTAAATGTTGCGGTAATAGAAACCACTTTTACACACACACACACACACACACACACACACACACACACACACACCGAAAATAAATCTGCTGTTATTAAATGTTGCGGTAGTAAACACCTCTTTTACAGAGAGAGAGAGAGAGATGAGTTACAAGGAAAAGGCTAAGGACTATGCAGGCCATACCGTGGAGATACATCTTGTTTGGCTGGCAATGCATATCCAATTCACATTTATTCCAGTGTAAGATCCTGCCGATGAATCCCTTAAACTTCTCTACTGTAGTGTTAACAACGTCCATGTTGAGTCAGGTCCATGTGGAGCAGATCTTGCACCTGAAAAAGTTTTCACCTAATTCTGCTGTTAAATTCTTTCATTTACAGCTTCCAACCATGGTTGTGTGCCGAGTCCGTGTTAAGAGTAAGCAACTTTGTATGTA
This sequence comes from Coenobita brevimanus, assembly GCF_032717465.1. Classification (NCBI taxonomy): domain Eukaryota; kingdom Metazoa; phylum Arthropoda; class Malacostraca; order Decapoda; family Coenobitidae; genus Coenobita; species Coenobita brevimanus. The sequence continues at coordinate 30,503,287 of NC_136984.1, read as the reverse complement.
ATGATTGTGAAACCCATTCAGATTTTAAACACTTTAATGAGCTGACCTCGTAGTGTACGAGTTTCTGCTAAAAAAGTCCCACAGCCTCAGGCCAACCTGATACCTTAGTCTCCTGAACTCTTTAAGTCGACCTATGTCTTTTTCAAGCGACCAAAATTCCACAGCAACTCAGGAAGTGGCCGTATTAAGGAGACATAGACTGTGAGGATAATCTATTTATTCCGAGAGAGAGAGAGAGAGAGAGAGAGAGAGAGAGAGAAAGTAAAATGATGTACGATGGAGAAAAGAGAAGTGGAAAGAAGAGTGAGAGGGAAAGGAAAGGAAAGAACAGAAGGAGGAGGAGAAAAAAAGAAGTACAGGCAGGTACTGACGAGGATAACTGTAGGTGGGAACAGGGAAAGATGGAATGTGGTAGAGGAGAACGTGACTGTGGTGGGAGAGAGAAAAATGGGGTAAGAAAAACTGGAGAGAGAGAGAGAGAGAGAGAGAGAGAGAGAGAGAGATTATTAAGGAGACAGGAAAAAAAGAGACAGAAAAAAAGTAACCTGCAGGAGAGAAAGGGTCAGGATAGGACGTAGGGTAACAGGATGCAGGAGAAACTAGCTTTTTTTTTTGGGGGGGGGGGATAAGGACGCAAGGAGAGAAATTAAGATGATGATATGAAAGCAGGCTTGTTAAGAGGAAGGAAAGTGAGTAGCGAGGGTGTGAAGGGAGGTAAACATTCAAACATAGAAGGAGGAAGAGGAAGAGAGAAATTAGATATCTGGAGGCAAGGAACTGGGTCTGAAGTGTGAGAGGAAAAGCAGAAAGTATGTGGGCGGAGAACGGGCGAGAGGGAGGGGGGAGGGAAGGAGAGTCTGGAGAGGAATGAAAATAAGAGTGAGACCTTGGGAGAGAGGGAGGGAGGGAGGCAGGAGAGGGAAAAGAAGAAAAGGGCTTATTACTGGAGGAGAGGGGGGAAGCAGTGAAGGAAAATGGTGTTAGTATTGGTACAGGATTATGCAGGAAGGAAAGGAGTAAAAAAGATATGAAATTGTGACGGATTCCATAACTAAAAAAAGATTTTGACACAAGGAGGGTAGAGACAGCGTGTGTGAGGTAAGGAGAGAGAGAGAGAGAGAGAGAGAGAGAGAGAGAGAGAATGACCTTCCATAAGGACGAGGGAGAGGCATGGAGTGGTTCATGTGCAAAGTGACTGAGGGAGACAAGAAACTGAATAAGAAAAAAAACTACAAAACATCTTTTTCTCTTGCATTGCTGTCTGTTCACTCCTTTTCTCTTCTTACATCCTTCCGTCTCTTTTTCTTCTCCCTTCCTCCTCTACTCTTTCTCACTCCTATTTTCTTTTCTCTCCGTCACTTCCCTCTTTGTCTTACTCTTTCTTGACTTACGTCTCCTATTTTTTTTTCTGCTTATCTTTCTCTTCGTTTTCTTTCTATACCTCCTTCCATCTTCCTTCTCTCTCTCTCTCTCTCTCTCTCTCTCTCTCTCTCTCTCTCTCTCTCTCTCTCCGTTTTATTTCTCCTTCTTCCCTTCCTCTTTCTGTCTTCCACTATTTTTCCCTGTTTTCTTCTCTCTGTTTTTTTCCTTCTATCCCTACATCATTTCCTCGTCTACTTCTTCTGTTCTTTCCCCCATTCCGTGCACTGGTACATTATATTCCCTCTCCTCACTCTTCCGTAGTTCTTTCCATCCTCTCCATTTCTCCCTTCCTCCATTCTTCTCTCCATTCCTCTTCTCCCGTTTTCATTTCGTTCCCTGTTCCTTCTCTTCTACCTTTTCCTTCCCTATTTGCTGTTGCCCACCCTTTTGGTCACTCCAATATTTCTTTTCCCTCACTACGTCCTCCCAATACCTTTCTCGTTCTCTCCAACTTTTCTCTCCCTTCCTTCCTCCCTCTCTCCAGACTCTCTTCCTTCCTTTCTCTCTCTCTTCAACCTTTCTCTCCCTTCCTACCTCTGTCCAACCTTTCTCTCCCTTACTCACTCCCTCTCCCAAGCCTTTCTCACCCTTTCTTTCTATTTCTGTTCAGACTTTCTTTTCGTTTCTCCCTCTTCCCCCTCCGTCAATGCCTCCGTTCTTCCCGCTCTCTTTTCCTTTCCCTTTCCTTCTTTCCACGATTCATTCTCTCCACTAATCCCTACACTAAACCTTCTCTTCACTCCCTCCTCTCCCTTTCAAATCTCCCGCTCCCTCTGCCCTCCACTCACAAGTCAGTGATACTTTTAACGTGAAGGCCTCCAGCCCAGCCGGAGGGAAGGAGGGACGTGAGTGAAAGAAAGGAGGAATGGGATGGAAGGAAGGAGGGGAACTGGTGGTGAGAAGGATGTGAGTGGGTGGAGGGAAGAGAAAGAACAGGACAATGCTTGAGAAGGAAGGAGAAAAGAGGGGGCCTAGAAAGACAGATATTTGGAGGCTGATGAATGTGGAGGAGAGGAGGAAAGGAGAGAATACTGCGAGAGAGAGAGAGAGAGAGAGAGAGAGAGAGAGAGAGAGAGAGAGAGACTTGGAATGGTAAGAACAATCAGGAGAAATACTGATAAAAAGTGAGACGAGAAACTTAAGCAGAGAGGAAGAAAACCCGCAGGTGAAAAAATGGAACAATGTTATAGGAGTGACACAGGAACGGAAGCACACACACACACACACACACACACACACACACACACACACACACACACACACACACACACACACACACACACACACACACACACACACACACACACACACACACACACTTTCGAAATATTTGTCGACCTATCTGTCTGTGCCTGTCTGTACTGCCCCTCCCCTCTCTCTCTCTCTCTCTCTCTCTCTCTCTGTCTCCCTGGATCCTTTGTCTCATCCCCAGTTTCCTTTTCCCTCCTTCCCCTTTCTTTATAGCTACCTGCTCAGTCCCTACCTTCCTCCCTCTTTCTTTCCTTTCCTTCGTCTCTCTACCCCTATGTCACTCCGTTCACTCCACTGAGTTCCTTGTCTCAATAAAGTGAATGGAGCTAGGGCCTGATTGACTGCTGCCTACCTTAAAAGCGACAGGCAAGGCTGCATCACCACCCCTAAACATCTACACTGTGCACTGTGTAGTTTCCACGTTATGTCCACAGATGCCCCATTAACTCAATGTATCTGTTTATAATGTCATGCCGTAACTATTAGTTTATTTGATTACTTTCTCTTTCAGGTTACTCAAACGGGTAGCTTATAGACAACGTATTATAGGATGTGACTTTTCCTTTCCAGTATTTCCTGTGAAATTTCCATGTCAGTTTTTCCATGCTTTATGGTGGTTTTTCTCACTTTTTCCTGGAGGGTTTGGGGGTGGGGGGAGCCTTCTTGCTTTACTATCCTTATCCTTCAGCATGTAGAGTTAGATCTTGTAGTCATAGTTTTCTCTATAACAAGCAGCCTCGAAAGGACCATAAGGTCTGTTGCTGTTTCCTTTCCTATGTAATCCTAAGCAATCCTTACCTCACTCATCTTTTCTTTCTCCCTCCCTGTGTCACAACTTTGTCTTACTTTCTTCATCTGTCACATGTCTAACCTTTTATTCTCCATAACTCTCTCCGTATTTCTTTACTTGTACTAAATCCATTTCCTTCACTGCTTTCTTCCCCAAGTAATAACTGCATGCTCTTTTTCTCTCTCCTCTCTCCGTCTCTCCCTGTCACCTGAAAACCCTTCTTTCATTCCGCTCTTCCCACTGTCTTTCCCTCCCTCCCGACCTCTCCCTCCCTTTGTCTTCCTTTCTTAACACCCCCCTCCTATTTCTTGCCCTAAAAATTAGCCTATTTTCTTCCCACCTTTAATCTCTACTTTCCTCAAATTTCTCTGTTTCTCTCCCTCCCTTTTTACTTGAATGTCATTCGTTCTACTCAGCCTCAATGCTTTCGTCTTATCCTGCCTAGTTCTTTCCCTGCGTCCTTGCCAGAGTAACAAACTTTCTTCCTCCTCCCTGTTACCTTGCCTCCTTTTCTAATTTTTCTCATTATCGTTCTCAGTATTCCGTTCCGTAGCTCTCTTTCCCACTTTCTCCTTTTGTTACCCCTGTTTCTATGTTTGCTCCATTCCCATTTTCTCTCAGCTGTCTCCCCTTTTGTCTCTACTTCCCTGTCTCCCGGCCTTTCTATTCACATCTCGCTTTTCTCTGCCCCTTTCACACTGCTTGTATCTCATTTCACCTCCCACTGGCTCTTCTTCTCACTCTCTCTTTTTTTTAACCATCGTTGTTCTCCTTGCTTCTCCCCTTTTTATTTTCTCCATAACTGTCCTTTCATTTCTCATTTTTCCACTCGCTCTCCCTCTCCGCCTGTCCCTCCCTGTCTTTTAACACACAGACTGTGTGTGTGTGTGTGTGTGTGTGTGTGTGTGTGTGTGTGTGTCACTCCTATAACATTGTTCCATTTTTTCACCTGCGGGTTTTCTTCCTCTCTGCTTCAGTTTCTTCTCTCACTTTTTTTTTTTTTAATCAGTATTTCTCCTGATTGTTCTTACCATTCCAAGTCTCTCTCTCTCTCTCTCTCTCTCTCTCTCTCTCTCTCTCTCCAGTTTTCCTTACCCTATTTTTCTCTCTCCCACCACAGTCACGTTCTCCTCTACCACATTCCATCTTTCCCTGTTCCCACCTACAGTTACCCTCGTCAGTACCTGCCTGTACTTCTTTTTTTCTCCTCCTCCTTCGCCTTTCCTTCCCCTCCTTTCCCTCTCACTCTTCTTTCCACCTCTCTTTCTCTTCTCCATCTTACATCATTTTACTCTCTCTCTCTCTCTCTAGGAATAAATAGATTCTTCTCACAGTCTATGTCTCCTTAATACGGCCACTTCCTGAGTTGCTGTGGAATTTTGGTCGCTTGAAAAAGACATACGTCGACTTAAAGAGTTCAGGAGACTAAGGTATCAGGTTGGCCTGAGGCTGTGGGACTTTTTTAGCAGAAACTCGTACACTACGAGGTCACCTCATTAAAGTGTTTAAAATCTGAATGGGTTTCACAATCATTACATACAAAGTTGCTTACTCTTAACACGGACTCGGCACACAACCATGGTTGGAAGCTGTAAATGAAAGAATTTAACAGCAGAATTAGGTGAAAACTTTTTCAGGTGCAAGATCTGCTCCACATGGACCTGACTCAACATGGACGTTGTTAACACTACAGTAGAGAAGTTTAAGGGATTCATCGGCAGGATCTTACACTGGAATAAATGTGAATTGGATATGCATTGCCAGGCAAACAAGATGTATCTCCACGGTATGGCCTGCATAGTCCTTAGCCTTTTCCTTGTAACTCATCTCTCTCTCTCTCTCTCTCTCTCTCTGTAAAAGAGGTGTTTACTACCGCAACATTTAATAACAACAGATTTATTTTCGCTGTGTGTGTGTGTGTGTGTGTGTGTGTGTGTGTGTGTGTGTGTGTGTGTAAAAGAGATTTCTATTACCGCAACATTTAATCACAGCAATTTATTCTCTCTCTCTCTCTCTCTCTCTCTCTCTCTCAATGTAGTAAACCTTTTCCTGACTTGGTTTATGACATATACTGTACTGTTCCTATATTAGTTGTTCGCAGTACACGTAATTAGAGAGGTGCTTGAACTACAGAAATCCCTAGCTGGCTGTGAGCGAGAGTATGGAGGGTACCGGGTGGGGTTATGGGGTTGGAGAGAAAAGTGGGGGGGTTGGATGGGAGTGTGGGACTATGAGGAAGGGAGGAGGAGGGGATACCTCTCCATCGAGCAGTGTTACAAACACCCTAGTCCACGGAAAAGGAAACGAACTTACTCCGACGTCCGTACTTATCACTCTCTCCGTGCCCCACCCCTCTGTCACACACACACACACACACGTGTGTAGCGCCAACTGATCCACCATATACTATTACTCCTTCTCTGCAGCAATAAACAACTCACGTGATGGTGTTCGTAGCCAAGATCAACCCTGCTCTCACAAACACAGCCACTGTTACACTAACACCTCATCACTCGCTGGCCAGAGCTAATTATGCTACGGCGGCTAATCAAGCTAACAGCTACAAGTTTGTTCATGCATAAAGTTCTGGAAATTAGCGAAAAAAATGGATAATATTTTTGGAGTAAGGCCAATAATTTACTGAAATCACTAAAACATTACTTGATGTCCTGTAGTTAAGCGGTCAAAAATTACGGCTATTGTTGGTTAACCTTAGCACAAAGCTGACTAGATTGGCAACATGGCATCACTTCCTCAGGTTGCCAGGTCTGTCCTTTTTGGGACCTACTGTCGTTTTCTTTTCATCAGAAAAAGGACAGCCCAAAACTGTCCTTTCTTGTCTTTTTTATTTACCTTTTGCTGTTTACAAATCGACTGTATTTAAAAAGCTTAGTATACAGTTATGTAGCCAGTGTTGACATGCTAAATATTTAACTACTTGTACTTGACACATCAGAGCGTAGTCAGAAATGACATGCACAATAGAGAGTGAGGGAGTTGAGAGGAACTGAGAGACAGAAGTAGGTATACCAACCACACACCACCCAACCCCATTTCTACCCCACAACACCCCACCCAACCCCATACTTACCCCAACACACCCCACCCAACCCCATACCCACCCCACCACACCCCAACCAACACCATACCAACCCCACCCAACACTCCATACCTACCCCACCACACCACACCCAAATACGTTACAGTAACCCACACCCACACCCTACCCAACCCCATACCTACCCCACCACACCCCACCTAACCACATTAACATAACCCACACCACCATACCCAACACCTACACCACCATACCCAACACCCACACCACCATACCCAACACCCACACTACAATACCCAACACCCATACCACCATACCCAACACCCATACCACCATACCCAACACCCACACCACCATACCCAACACCCACACCACCATACCCAACACCCATACCACCATACCCAACACCTACACCACCATACCCAACACCCACACCACCATACCCAACACCCACACCACCATACCCAACACCCACACCACTATACCCAACACCCACACCACTATACCCAACACCCACACCACCATACCCAACACCCATACCACCATACCCAACACCCACACCACCATACCCAACACCCACACCACCATACCCAACACCCACACCACCATACCCAACACTCACTGTAGGCATAATGTCATAATATAACACAGTACTATATGTAACTACGGTATGCAGCTCTATAGACATAGGTAACACTATGTTAAACAGGTAGTTATGTACGAGTTCTCCAGGAAGAGGTTACATAGGTAACAATATGTCAAACAGGTAGCTATGTCTGAGTTCTCCAGGAAGAAACAACCACACATCCCCCTACCTAGACGAATCAAGGATGTCAAGCATCTCTGATCACGTGTCGGAAACGTGACAGACACACACACGCACAAACCTACACGCACGTACGCCCACACACTTTAGCCGGAAGCTAGAGGGGGGGATACAAGTCCGATATCACATGTAGGAGAGTTAGTACAAGACAGAGTCAGACAGAGTAGGGCAGGAGAGAACAAGAGTTAGACAAGGAGAGAGCGATAGGGAGTAGGAGAGTAAGAGTAAAGTAGGAGGACAGCAGCTAGCATAAACTGCTACTAACCATAGGCTACACGGGTCACGCCAAGCTCTTCACTTTTATTCAAGTAACTGTCTCACAATAAACTCCCTCGACCCAAATCTGCCTATTTCACCATGCCACTTAAAATATGAAGAGAATAACGGAACAGAGAAGGCCTACACTGACTCCTACACACCTCACCATTACTCTCTGCTGGTGTCTCTTCCATCGACGAAATAAAATAACCCCTCGGCTACGTCTACTTACACGATCAGTAATAACCTATTGACATATGTCACCATCACCACTACCACCATCACCACCACTACTACCATTATCACCACCACCATTACGACTATCACCACCACAACCACCATCATGTCTACCACAACCGCTATTACCACCACCACCACCACTACTACCACTATCACCACCACAACCACCACTATCACCATCAAGTCCCAACGGACCCAGGTTCGAATCCCGGCTGGGGCAGGGAACAGTTTAAGGATTTGAATTTCATTAAATCAGGCTTTACTGATCTACCAGAAGACCCGCCGACATGTCGTAAAAATACCCCAGCTAATACCAATACACCAGTCCTGTATGAGACAGCCCTAGCATGTATTCAATATGGACGGTGGGTGTTAGCGCCGAAGTGGTAACATGTAGAGGTGTATGGTATGTAGGAGGACTGCTGGGCCTTGATAGCAGGCTGTGAAGCCTATGCCATGAGTCAGACACATAAAAAAAAAAAAACACCATCACCACTACTACAACTATCACCACCACAACCACCACTATCACCACCACAACCACCACTATCACCACCAACACCAATATCAACACCACCATCACCACTACTACAACTATCACCACCACAACCACCACTATCACCACCAACACCAACATCAACACCACCATCACCACCATCACCACTACTACAACTATCACCACCACAACCACCACTATCACCACCAACACCAACATCAACACCACCATCACCGCCACCACCACTACTACAACTATCACCACCACAACCACCACTATCACCACCAACACCAACATCAACACCACCATCACCGCCACCACCACTACTACAACTATCACCACCACAACCACCGCTATCACAACCACCACCACCACTACTACCACTATCACCACCACAACCACCACTATCACCACCAACACCAACATCAACACCACCATCACCGCCACCACCACTACTACAACTATCACCACCACAACCACCACTATCACCACCAACACCAACATCAACACCACCATCACCGCCACCACCACTACTACAACTATCACCACCACAACCACCACTATCACAACCACCACCACCACTACTACCACTATCACCGCCACAACCACCACTATTACCACCACCGCCACCATCACTATCACCACCACCACCATTATCACCACAACCACCACTATTACCACCACCGCCACCATCACTATCACCACCACCACCATTATCACCACAACCACCATCACCATTATCACCACCACTACCACCAGTATCACTAACATCACCACTATCACCACTACCACTATAACCACAACTATCACCACCACTTCTACCTCCACAACCACCACATCCATTATACCACAACCACCACCATCACCACCACCACCATCACCACCAAAACGACCACTCTCACCATCACCACCACCACCACCACTGTCACCACCACCACCACCACTATCACCACCACCACCACCAGTATCACCACCACCATCACCATCACCACCACCACCATTATCACCACCACCACCACCACTGTCACCACCACTATCACCACCACCACCACCAGTATCACCATCACCACCACCACAACCACCACCCCCATCACCACCAGTCACCACCACCACCACTATCACCATCATCACCACCGGTATCACCACCACCATCACCACACATTGCAGGAAACAAGTACAGGCAAAAGGACTCGCTGCGCCTCAAGGTCACACCTCCCTCACTCCCTTGGGCCTCCCTCCATCCTCCCTTTCCTGCCTGCCTGCTGCCTCCCTGTCTGCCTGCTGCCTCCCTGTGTGTCTGCTGCCTCCCTGTATGCCTGCTGCCTCCCTGTCTGACTAACTGGATGCCTGTCTGCCTTCTGCCTCCCTGTTTGCCTGTGTCCCCATGTCTGCCTGCCGCCTGTCTGCCTAAATGCATGTCCGTCTGCCTGCTGCCAAACTGCATGCCTGTCTGCCTGCTGCCTTCCTGTCTGCCTGCTACCTCCTTGTCTGCTACCTAACTGCCTGCCTGTCTGCCTGCTGCCCCCCTGTCTTACTGCCTAACTGCCTGATGCCTTCCTCTTTTCCTGCTGCCTCCTTGTCTGCCTAACTGCATGCCTGTCTGTCTGCTGCTAACTGCATGCCTGTCTGCCTCTCTGCCAACCCCTTCCCTGAATGCTGCCCTGCTCCTCTCTCTCTCTCTCTCTTTCTCCATGATTGCAAGCCACACCCTAGCACAAACAGTGTTGCCAAAGAATGTTATAGATATCTGCTAAATTTGCCTCAAAACTGGTAAAAATCCACTAAACCACCATATACTATTACTCCTTCTCTGCAGCAATAAACAACTCACGTGATGGTGTTGGTAGCCAAGAAGATCAGACGTGCTCTCATAAACACAGCCACCATAACACTGACTCACTAACACCTCATCACTCACTGGCCAAGGCTAAATATGCTAAGGCCGCTAAACAAACTAACAAACAGCTACAATTTTGTTCACGCATAAAGTTCCAGAAGTTAGCGATAAAAATGGATAACATTTTTGGAATAAGGCCAAAACTTTATTGAAATTACTAAAACATTACTGATGTGCTGTAGTTAAGCGGTCAAAAAGTCCCGTTATTGTTGGTTAAACCTAGCGCCAAACTGGCTACATTGGCAACACGGCATCACTTCCTGCCGCCAGTGTGTGGATGACGTAATCGGATACTTGTACAGCGATTACAAGAACACCCTCCACCACCATCACACCTAGTACACTCTCCAACCACTACACTACACCCTCCACCACCATCACACCTACTACACTCTCCAACCACTACACTACACCCTCCACCACCATCACACCTAGTACACTCTCCAACCACTACACTACACCCTCCACCACCATCACACCTACTACACTCTCCAACCACTACACTACACCCTACACCATCATCACACCTACTACACTCTCCAACCACTACACTACACCCTCCACCACCATCACACCTACTACACTCTCCAACCACTACACTACACCCTCCACCACCATCACACCTACTACACTCTCCAACCACTACACTACACCCTCCACCACCATCACACCTACTACACTCTCCAACCACTACACTACACCCTCCACCACCATCACACCTACTACACTCTCCAACCACTACACTACACCCTCCACCACCATCACACCTACTACACTCTCCAACCACTACACTACACCCTCCACCACCATCACACCTATTACACTCTCCAACCACTACACTACACCCTCCACCACCATCACACCTACTACACTCTCCAACCACTACACTCTCTCTTCGTTTCAGATCTTCCCTTCCTTTTGTTGTACATACATTTTATACATATTCTTCACTGGTACACAGCAGCGTTTTTCTTACATTGGCTTGAAGCAGTACATTTGTCAGCAACTATGGCTAGGTAACATAAGGCACACACACCCTCTAAGATTACGCCTCTCTTTCCCCGTTTCATATCATCACAACTGTTTAGTTGATCATACAGTCTGTACATGACCCTCATTTTGTAAAGATAATAGTATTTTTCCCTTACACTGGCTTGGAAGCACAGTTGTTAGCGGCTATTGCTAGGTAGCGGAGTGCTTGATGAATGTTGCTGGTGTGTGGAAGATAGGGGTGGGCGATACCAGCAAAAAATGGTAATCATAGTTAAGAATATATGGAGTGGAGGGGAAATTGTTGAATGCTGTGAAGAGTATGTACGAGGGAGCTAGGGCTACGGTGCGAGTGGATGGTGAGCTGAGTGAGTTCTTTGATCTCAATGTGGGACTGAAACAGGGGTGTGTGATGTCTCCATGGCTGTTTAATATATATATGGATGGGGTTGTAAAGGAGGTGCAAGGTAGGGCTGTGGATGTAGGGGTGGCCCTAATGAATGAGGGTGAGATTTGGAAGCTTCCGGTGTTGCTGTTTGCTGATGATACAGTATTGTTGAGTGAAGATGAATGGGAGTTGCAAGGTTTGGTGAATGAATTTGGGACAGTGTGTAGGAGGAGGAAGCTGAAAGTTAATGTAAACAAAAGTAAAGTTATGGTGTTTGAGAGGAATGAAGTCACAGAGTGTGCAGTGAGGTTGGATGGTGAGGATATGGAGAATGTGAGTGCATTCAAGTACTTGGGTAGTGTGATGAGTAGGGATGGAACTTTGGGGGATGAAGTACGTGAAAGGGTACAGCAGGGAAGAAAGGTTGTTGGTACACTGAAAGCAGTGATGAGAAATAGGGAGGTGAGTATGGAAGTTAAGAAGTCACTGCATGATGGAAGCGAGGCGTGGACCTTGCAAGAGGGGAACAAGTCAAGAGTGAGAGCAGTGGAAATGAGTTACTTGAGAGGAGCATGTGGAGTGACGTGGAGGGACAGGTTGACGAATGAAGAAGTGAAGGAACGTTGTGGGGTAGAAGTGGATGTGGTTGAAAAGATTAGGAGAAATACACTGAGGTGGTTTGGACATGTGGAATGGAGAATGAAAGACTGAATAAGAGGGTGTATGTAGGTGAGGTGGAGGGAGGGAGAGGGAGGGGTAGACCGAGGATGAGGTGGAGGGATGGAGTTGAGAGGTATATGAGGGAGGGGGGGGTGAGTTGGGGGGAGGGGAGTCAAATGGTGGGTGACAGAGTGACTTGGAGGCGTTTTGTCTGCGGCCACCCTTTGCGGGATTAGGGCGTCGGGCTATAGATAGATGATTACTGATTACTTTTATGAAAGTAATCGATTAGTAATCGATTACTATCAATATATAAGTACAGTATAATCATTATAATGTGATGGTTTGAGTGCAGTCAGTTACAAAGTGCACACTGCAGATAGTTTCCTGGTACCTGGTAGTTTGTGTGTGTGAGTGTGTGTATAATGATAAGTAGCACATTGATTACGACATATTTCAAATCATCATAGAAAAATATATATCACTTGTACTATCAAAGTAATTATAAATAAAATAAGCCTCTGTTAAATGTATCACAAATTCACCATCACAGACTCACACGACTGATTCCTATTAAGATACAATAATCATTGTACTCCATGGAGAAATTATGACTAGTTAAAGTTATACTCTTTGCTTTGGTAAGTAACCTATTATTAATGGTGACATACTGTAGAAATCTGAATTAGTTTTCATGAACATTATGAGGTAGGTAAATATTGTACATGAGATATATATCCTTTATCCTAATATCAGAATTATCTCAGATGCCTTACGTCCTCTCAGGAAGCTCTCTCAAATACATGTATGTAATATAAAGTTACCCCTCCTGAATAAATAATAAACTATAATGCTTTATTCTGAATTATATTACTTATCTATCTTAACAGATCCTTAGGCTGTCAGGATAAATGGAACTGATGGATAATGCCAAACAGAGGCTCCAAAACCCTCCACTAAAAACTAAAACTATAAAGTGGTGGTGGTTTTAGTAGTAGTAGTAGTAGTAGTAGTAGTAGTAGTAGTAGTAGTAGTAGTAGTAGTAGCAGTAGTAGTAGTAGTAGTAGCAGTAGTAGTAGTAGTAGTAGTAGTAGTAGCAGTAGTAGTAGTAGTAGTAGTAGCAGTAGTAGTAGTAGTAGCAGTAGTAAATGGCATAAATGTCCTGCTAAACAAACACTGGCTAGGCCTATTAAAGCAAAATTTAAAATAATTATGCTTGAATATATAATGCAATAGTTTGTGGGGCCAGATATTTTATAATTCATCCATCAATATAGATAATACAACAAGGTTGGGTAAACAAAGTAAAGCACTCACTAGTCACGGACACTGCTCTATAAATTTTATTCTCTCCAAAACTATAAATATAGAAAGCAAGCGACATAGCAAGAAGTCTTCCTTCCCGGGGATCAGTTGGCTGTCATTGTTTGGTTTACCAGTCAGCTGTGCCTTCCGCGGCAGACAATCTCGTCTTGTGTACTGTTCTTATGCATCTCTAGTAAATCAGCTTCAATAAGAAATCTTACTTACAAAACTGTAATGTAACATGAATAATAACCTTAGTGTTAAGGAAAATCATATGGGTCATCTTAAAGTTTCTGATGTCCAATCGCCAAAACGAAGATGGGTTATTTGGAAGTCGTCACTTTATTGGTATTTCCGCCAAATATCATGCTTACAAAATGCAATACCAGGGATCAATATCAATGCTCTCACAAATAAAATACATACCTAGGAGTTGCCAGCTAAATCGTCTATCTATGCCACTGAGACGAGTACGAGGGATTAATTTACAACTTGCTGTACAAAAATGCCTCCAATTTTTCGAGTCGCGAAGGACTGCAAGTGCATTGCCAAACGTAAGATGTTTAACAAACCATAACCTGGCATGTTATTGGCTAGAAGTATGACAAAAATCCACCAAAAGTACTCAATAAAATAATCGATTACTGGAAAAATAATCGATTACAATATTTTTCTGGCGAGTGGAAGATAGAACGAAGGACAGCAAGTGTTTGTTAGTGTAAATAGACATGTTTAATGTAGTGCTTGCTAGTTCTGGCCTACAAATTCAGGATATTCACGGAGAATGGCAAGCCACAGATTTTCCTTAATTAACCCTGTGATTTGGTCAGTCAGCATCAGAAGGTGTGGGTTTGTGTAGTTAGCAGTTGGTGGACATTGCATTATGTAGTGATGCAGTGTGTGTGCTGCAGCTGCCCCACACACTGCACATGCTACTGGATCTTCTCTGGTAAAGGACCAATATTTATAACCCAGTCTCAGTCTCATCAGAACAGCGGCCTAAAGCCCACCTCTCTGGCCATAGGTTACAGCAGTATTCTGAGACACATTTACATAGTGAAGACAGCTAGTGCTGCCAATTGTCATGCTGTCATGGGGCTGTCTAGTAATACCAGGACTGTCTGTGTGGGCCCTTGTGGAAAGAAGACAGTCAGGGAGTCTTTTTGAAATAACAGTGTCCACGTACTGTGTGGGCGACTCCTACTCCCTAATGAACAGGCCACACCCACACCTGGTGCCATGTACACCCCCGTCACAATATATGTGTACAGTCTGGTGACGTGATACTCCCTAATGAACAGGCCACACCCACACCTGGTGCCATGTACACCCCCGTCACAATATATGTGTACAGTCTGGTGACGTGATACTCCCTAATGAACAGGCCACAACCACACCTGGTGCCATGTACACCCCCGTCACAATATATGTGTACAGTCTGGTGACGTGATACTCCCTAATGAACAGGCCACACCCACACCTGGTGCCATGTACACCCCCGTCACAATATCTGTGTACAGTCGGGTGACGTGATACTCCCTAATGAACAGGCCACACCCACACCTGGTGCCATGTACACCCCCGTCACAATATATGTGTACAGTCTGATGACCACCTGTTGTCTCCAGCTGTGTCATGAAGTGGGATTTAGGTCACAGGGCAGCCAATGATCCTTGGGCTTGTGGAGTTACTCTCTGTCCACAGTCACTCTACCAGGACTCCAGGTGGCCCCGCCTCGTGTTTGTATTAAATTAATGCAAGGAGATATGACACTGAAGTGGTTCAACAGTTTGTACATACAAAAATCTTTCTAACAACTTTACCTCATCATCCTTCCCTCCTCTTTTCTACTCTGATGGTTCTGTAGCTATTTCTTCTACTGATAAAGCAGATCTCTTCGCACAGACTTTCTCCTCCAATTCCACCTTAGACGATTCCGGTGCTGTTCCTCCATCACTTCCCCCCTCTGACTTCCTCATGGCTGACATTAAAATTTCTTCAGTTGATGTATTTTCTGCCATCACTGGCCTCAGTACTAACAAGGCATATGGGCCTGATGGGGTCCCTCCTGTTGTTCTCAAAAACTGTGCTTCTGTGCTTACACCCTGCCTAGGCAAACTATTTCGCCTTTGTCTGTCAACTTGTACCTTTCCTTCTTGCTGGAAGTTTGCTCTCATTCAGCCAGTCCCAAAGAAGGGTGACCACTCCCAACCCTCCAACTATCGTCCAATTGCTTTAACGTCCTGTATTTCAAAAGTTTTCGAGTCAATTCTTAATAAAAAAAATTTTAAGGCATCTTTCCTATCACAACCTTCTTTCCGATCGTCAGTATGGGTTCCGTCAGGGACGCTCCACTGGCGATCTTCTCACCTACCTTTCAGACTCCTGGTCATCCTCCTTTCGGGACTTTGGCGAAAGCTTTGCCATTGCACTTGACATCTCTAAGGCTTTCGATCGAGTCTGGCATAAATCTTTAATTTCCAAACTGCCCTCCTACGGTTTCTATCCTTCTATCTGTACCTTCATCGCTAGCTTCCTTTCTGGTCGTTCTATAGCTGCTGTCGTAGACGGCCATCGTTCTTCTCCTAGATCTATCAACAGTGGTGTTCCTCAGGGCTCTGTCCTATCACCAACTCTCTTCCTTTTATTCATCAATGATCTTCTAAGCTGTACATCTAACCCTATCCACTCATACGCTGATGACTCCACCCTTCACCTTTCCATTCGGTTCCCGCAACGCCCATCTCAACAGTTACTTCAAGAAACAAGGGATGAGGCTATGGCACACCTAATGTCTGACTTGGCTCATATCTCTGACTGGGGTAAAAATAATATGGTTGTCTTTAATGCTTCTAAGACTCAGTTCTTACACCTATCAACCCGACAAAATCTTCCACAGGTATACCCACTAATGTTTAATAATATTCAGATTAATCCTGCATCATCCTTGAACATGCTTGGGGTTTCATTTACTCGGGACTTATCTTGGAAAGATCATATTACATCTCTTGTAAAATCTGCTTCCAAGAGATTGGGTGTGCTAAGCCGACTCCGCTCTTTCTTTACCCCTGCACAATTGTTGACTCTATACAGGGGTTTTATCCGCCCCTGTGTGGAGTACAACTCTCATGTGTAGGGAGGCTCCCCACATACAGCTCTTCTCAAAAGGGTGGAGTCAAAGGCTTTTCGTGTCATTAACTCTCCTCCTCTTACTGACTCCCTTCAACCTCTGTCTCTTCGCCGCACTGTTGCATCTTTATCTCTTTTCTATCGCTACTTTAATGGTCACTGCTCCTCTGAACTGTCCGCTTGCATTCCTCCACCTCTACGACGGGCGCGTAGCACCCGTCTGGCAGCAAACTCTCATCCCTTTTCTGTCCAACTCTCTAATGCAAGAGTTAACCGTTACTCCCAGTCTTTCATTCATGCAACAGGTCAGCTCTGGAACTGTCTCCCTCTGTCTGTATTTCCTCCTGCCTATGATCTCCAGTCTTTCAAACGCAGTGTGTCCAGGCATCTCAAAATGATCGGATCTTGAATTTGGCTCTCTATTGTATTTTGTTTTTCTCTTGGAGGGAACTGTTACTGCGGGCTCATGGCCTTTGGTTCCTTCTTCCTCGCATAAAAAAAAAAAAAAAAAAAAAAACGAGATACGTGGTTGCAGGTGAACCACTATTGTTATGGAAGGTGGTCAGGGAGTGTCTTAGGCTTTCACACCCGTATTTAATCATCCTGACTACTGTACGTGACGCAGTTTCCTGTATCCTAGCTACCTTACTTGGCAGTTCCAGTTCAGCCCGCATGACCTCAATTTTGGCTGTCTTGGGACAACCCAGGACTATCCTCATGGCCTCATTTTGTACCGCTTTTAATTTCTTAAGGTTGTTTCGACTGTGTTGTACCAAGACAGGAGCTGCATCATCCATCAATGACCTAATAGTACTAATGTACATCCTTCTGAGTAATGGAATGCCAACTCCTCTTCCTCTATTAGGCAAGACTCGTAGTGGTGCAAGTCTAAGAAGACACTGATTGCAAACGTAATCAGTGCAGTCTGGGCCTTTATAATAGCTAAGCTGGACCCCGAGGTATTTGTAGGTACTCACTTGTTTTAGTTTAGTATTTAGACAAGGGAGTTTGCAACGCTTCTGTAATCCCTGAAATTTGGTTTATGAATCACTAATAACGAGTCCCATGTACACACACACACACACACACACACACACACACACACACACAGACACACACACACACACACAGCCTCCAGTTGGTGCAGGGCTTCACATAAAATGGAAGGGGATTGGCACTGGAGTAAGATGTCAACAGCATTGATCATTACCTCCGTACCTGGAAGGAAAGTCTGGCGTGCAATTTTTTCCATTAATATATTGAAAAGCATCGGACTGAGAACACCACCTTGTGGAGTGCCCAGTTCAATTTCTCTTTCGTCAAACTGTCCCTGCAACCAAACCCTTGCTGACCGGTGACAGAGACAGGATCTTATCCACCCAAGTAATTTCCCTTCAACCCCTTTGGCCACTGGTTCCTCCAGAATTACCTCCCTGTTTGCTTTGTCAAACGCACCTTTCAAGTTGATCTAGTATTACTGAGACACTTTACAAAACAATCACTCGTTGCCTTCCCTTTCAAAAAACCATGTAAGTTAGGAGACAACTAATCGCCAGTCTTGTACAACAACCTATTTAGAACAACTCTTTCCATCATTTTACAGATATAGCTAACTAGGGAAATGGGGCAATAACCACCACAGACTTTTGGAATTGGGATTATGACTGCACTCCTCCATGATGTGGGCCACTCACTGTCCGCGTATGACATGCTGAACAAATCCAGCACGGGTGTGTCATATGAGGCAAGGAGAGCATTAATAATGTCATAAGTTATACCATCCTGGCCTGGAGCGGACCATTTACCTTTTTTTACAGCACAAGTAATTGGTCGTACGTTATGGGAAGACATGTGTCATCCCTCACATTAATATTGGCATCAACCAGGGCATTGCTGAAAGGCCTGTGGTGGTCTCTGTGACTGGCAGGGGCTTGACTGTGCAGAGGCACTGGCCCACTGGTTGGTCAAGGTTTAAGCTTCGTCACCAGGGTTTGGTACACAGGTTATGCAGTTACTTTTCCCTCTTATCCTGTTGACAGGGTACCACACTCCCTGCAGGCACTTGGTTCTCCCAGTGGTCGTGAGGAAGCTATCCCAGTGTCGTTTTCTGACCTTCTGACGTCGTTCAGTCAGGTTCTGTGCAATTGCCACCATACCATCACGCACCTCATTGTCACTAGGATTGTTTTCCCAGCGCCTCTGTAAGTTAGCCGGTGTCTTCTGCCACGCCAGTGTTGCTGCATCAGTGGCATGTGTAGGTTTACTGGCCACTGTTTGGGGTAGCTTATCTGAGCTGTGGTGCTGTGCAGAGTTTTCAGTAACAGCAACAAGATCTTCATAGAAAGTGTTAACATGCATAAAGGACCCCCTTGTGTCCGATACCATTTCTGGATATAGCAGAAGAGCTCAGGTAATTTTACACTTGGAATGACTAACCTTTTCCTTGGGTTGTAAATAGTGGTACATAATGTAAGAGAAGTTTCTAGAGCGAAATGATCACTGAGTAAATACCTGAGTACATGAGTTTCAGCAGGACTTGTTTCAAAGTTGAACAAAACTACATAGCCGAGCCTGCCTCCCTGAATATGAGTAGGAACATTCTCACTTGTAAGTAAAGCGGTATCAACAGCATCAAGGAAATTTTTCCAACGCACACCATTGACGCTGGAGGTTTTAACGCTACCCAGATCTGCATGCCTGGCATTAAGGTCCCCAAGTAGAAGAGTTCTCTCCTCGAGAATGTGGGAAGGGAATCCATATGAAAGCAACTAGCATGAACATATATATTCACAATGTAAATGAGTATGCTGTCAAATGTAAGCAGACTACTATGTATTCAGTTACATTGTGTACACCATTTTCAAAGAGTGTAACAGGGAGACTAGATTTAACATACACTACCAAGCCCCTGGAGCTGCCTTCATCTTGATCCAGGGTGAAAACGCTATAGCCTCTTAGATGGGGTACATCACGTTCTACCTCCTGTAAGGCAATCAGAGCAGGTTTGTTCACTGTAAAATAAGAATGGAAGTCAGTAAAGAGAGTCCGTAAGCCGTTTACATTCCAGGTCAGGAAGGTGTAGGGGAGCTATCCATTGGCTTGTGTTCTCACTGCTATCTGTTGTTCTGCTGCTGTTAACTGATCAATGGAATGCCTAAATTCTGCCATGTTTCGGGTCAAGGCATCGTAGTCCCTTGTAAGATTCTCTACCTGGGTATGGAGAGGTGGCCCAGTTTTTTACTTAGGGCAAGTCCCCGTCGGGTTTGCGTGTCCAGCAGCGGGCTCCTCGCCACCGCCATGACCTCGATGAGTGGAAGCCTCGGCTGCAGAATTGTCGTCCTCTGTGTCACTCAACAAAGAAGTCCTCCAGTTGTTGTCTTTGCTTTGGAGAACGTGTTTCCACCTCCTGGAGTCTCCAAGATAGGTCTTGCACTGTCAACTGAAGATTCCTAACTACGTCCCGTAGACTTAGGTTCGTGCTGATCGGAATCGCCATCTGGGGGCTGGCTTGCAAAGGACTCCGCAGGACGTACTGGTGGCTGGCCGTGCACGGGTGCAGCAGCGGATGTTTGGCCCAGATGTGGGAAATCCGAGGCCTGAAAGTGGGTGTCCCAAACATCGGTCAAAGGCAGCGGTGGTGGCTGGGCTACATGAGGTTGAGCGGCAGTGTGCCGTGGTGCCGGGGTCGTTTGCGGTTTCTGAGGACAAAGGAACGAGTGGGCATTGTGTTCCCCTCCACAGTTGCAGCACTTGGGTTTGAAGTGTTCGCCCCTCTTGATTTTTTCCAGACAGGTGTTACCTTCATGCTTCCTGGCACAGAAGTGGCACCTGTATGCTGCACTACACTTCCATGCCAGGTGTCCCCACCTGCTACAGCGGTAGCAGAGGTCAGGCTCCGAGACATAGCGTGCAACTCTCTTGTAGTCCAGTGCCTTGATGAATACTTTCTCATGAATCACCCCCTCTAACAAAGCAATAAGCTGCAGCCTAGGATATTGGCCAACCATTCTTCTCTTCATCCACAGGACATTATCTGGTCTCAGGGTCCTCCACGGCCCAGTTGACAGGAACACCATGAGTGATAATCCTGGCATGGGGGCGGCTGATCACAGCTTCCAAGACAACGCTCTGACATCCATCACTGGTCAGGCCATCTACTGCAGGGCCACTGTTCACAGTCACGTATGGATGTGTCTTACCTTCTTTGAACAGCACCTCAAAATCAGGAAACTGTTTGGCCACTGAAATGGCCCACTTGGCTTTGTCTGAGAGGGAGAGCTCACAAT
>NC_136984.1:30409791-30477291 GCF_032717465.1 Coenobita brevimanus | reverse complement strand
ACGAAAACGAATCATCATCATCATCATCATCATCACCACTATCATCATCACCACCACCATCATCATCATCATCATCACTATCACCATCATCATCATCACAACCACCACCACCATCATCATCATCATCACCATCAACATCATCACCATCATCATCATCATCATCATCATCACCATCAACATCATCATCATCATCACCAACATCATCATCATCATCACCATCATCATCATCACCACCACCATCATCATTACCCTCTTCCTGCAGTCAACCATCCTCCTCCTGAGAGAGAGAGAGAGAGAGTAACCAGGCAGTGGATCCGACCAGTTATATCAGTGCCACCATATAAAGGCAGCCCTAACACATTTTCCTAAGTGATTTATTTTGTTTATTACACCCTACTGTCCTATTCTGAGTTAAATAAATCATTGAAGCTCCCTAACACCTTTTCCCATGTGATTTATTTTACTTATTACACCTTACTCTCCTATTTTGAGTTATATAAATCCTTGAAGCTCCCTAACACCTCTTCTTTAGTGATTTATTTGGTATATGGCTGGTTAATATCCTTTTGTACATTATATATGCAGAGTATGGTGATACTGGAAGGATTTATGTAACACAGAAGAGGACAGTAACGTGTAATAAAGAAAATAAATCACTTAAGAAAAGGTGTTAGGGAGCTTTATGCAGAGTATGGTGATACTGGAAGGATTTGTGTAACACAGAAGAGGACAGTAACGTGTAATAAACAAAATAAATCACTTAGGAAAAAGTGTTAGGGAGCTTTATGCAGAGTATGGTGATATTGGAAGGATTTATGTAACAGAAGAGGACAGTAAAGTGTAATATGCAAAATAAATCAGTTAGGAAAAGGTGTTAGGAAACTTCCTTAACTGACAAAGGATTTATACAGGAGAAGAAGACATGTAGGTGTTGTAAAGAAAATGAATCACTTAAGAGAAGGTGTTAGGGAGCTTTGTAAACATTATCTGTCTTTCTTCTTTGCCGTCCCCTTCCTAGTTTAAGGTCCAAGCATGTCTGTCTGTCTGTCTATCTGTGTCTCTATCTATCTATCTATCCATTTATCTGTGTCTATCTGTCTGCCTATCTATCTATCTACCTATCTATTGCCAGACGTCTTAATCCCGTAAGAGGTGGCCACAAACAAATTGCCTCCATGTCACCCTGTCCCCTGCCATTTCACTGCCCTGCTCTCAGCTCACCCCCCCCTCTCTCATATACCTCTCCACTCCAACCCTCCATCTCATCCTTGGTCTCCCCCTCCCCTCCCTCCTTCCACCTCACTCACATGCTCTCCTAGTTAGTCTCTGTATTTCCTACTGTCTTCCTCTGTCTGTATTTCCTACTGTCTTCCTCTGTCTGTATTTCCTACTGTCTTTCTCTGTCTGTATTTCCTACTGTCTTCCTCTGTCTGTATTTCCTACTGTCTTCCTCTGTCTGTATTTCCCATTGCCTATGACCTCCAGTCTTTCAAACGCAGTGTGTCCAGGCATCTCAAAATGAACACATCTTGAATTGGCTGTTATCTTGTTTTTGGTTTTCTTGGAGGGAACAATTTGCCACTCCTGGCCTTGGGTTCCTTCTTCCTTGTAGAATATTATTATAATAATAATAATAATAATAAGAAGAAGAAGAAGAAGAAGAAGAAGATGAAGAAGAAGAAGAAGATGAAGAAGAAGATGAAGAAGAATAGTAATATAATAATAATAATAATAATAATAATAATAATAAAATAAAAATAATATTAATAATAATAATATGAAGATGAATACCAGAAGTAGTAGTGGTGGTAGTAGTGGTGGTGGTAGTAGTGGTGGTGGTAGTAGTAGTAGTGGTAGTAGTACAGTAGTGGTAGTAGTACAGTAGTGGTAGTAGTACAGTAGTAGTAGTAGTAGTACCGTAAACTGGGGTGAATTCGGACGATTTTTTCATTTTTTTGTGCCATGTAATCTAGTTTTTAATTCAGTCCAAGATCTTATGTACTGTATGTTGAGCTGGTCCACTAGGGTATCGAATCATAGCAGTACAAAATTTAAAATGTTTCATATATAATTATATATAACAAATATTGTAATGGGTGTCCGAATTTGTACTCAAACTTTGGTGAATTCGGACACACTGTATAAATTTGTACATAAATAGAAAATGAATGCATATGACTACCCTGGGTTCCCAGTTTAGTCTCGGACGTATGTGGGGCCATTTCGGACGCTCTGGGGCTTTTAAAAAAATGTTCTTTCAGTACAAAAATAATGCCACTCCCTGACAAAATAAGCTAATGAATATAATGAGATATGAACACAACAGCAATTTTATTTTTTTCCTTGGTTTAAATAAAACATATTAGAACACATGTAGATAAGATAAATCTAGCTACAAACCTTAGTACTGTATATGGAACAATCATTTCTTGACTAATAATTTCGTTTTTGGAAGACTGATGGATTATAAGTTACAGGTTATATTTAACATGATTATTTGGCTTTACCAGTTTCTTGCTTGCCTTTTCCACTATGATAAGGACCTTGATCTCCACCAGTTCTTTTCTTAAATGTTCGAGTCATTGGGTGACCTTATTTAAACAGGTAGTACCATAAAAGCTCAAGAGTATACCTGTAAATGATACATATGAACCCAATTACACACAGTATCCACATCTGGCAAATTATAAGCAATTGTACATTGTAAAAAGTGTTACTTTTTCGTTCATACTCCCCCTGTCCGAATTCACCCCATGTCCGAACTGACTCCAATTTGCATTAAAATTTTAAAAATTTCATTAAATGCCCAGTTAAGAGATTAATTGAGAAGATAACGCCAATTACTTACTTTGCACTTTCACACTACGCATGAAAGTACATCCGGGCACCGAAGATTTTCCTGCATCTATTCATTAACATTTCTGCCAAAGAAAGTTTGCCAATGTTACATATTTTATTCTTTTTACATATGTTTGCTTTTTAGTATATATTTGGTATGTGTCACGTGATATATTAAGTATCTTTATACACGAAAGTACAGTAAAGAATTACAAACAATTGGGAGCAAACAGATTTCTAATATGTTTATTCATTAATTATTAATTAATTTAAACAACTTTTTATTGCAATAATATCCGAATTCGCCCCGAGTCCGAATTCACCCCAGTTTACGGTAGCAGTAAGTCTATCTATCTATCTATTGCCAGACACCATAATCCCGTAAAGGGTGGCCATTTGACACTGAGTTAGTTGTTTTACAGGAAGGTGCACCAACCCTCCACCAACCCACTTGTTGACACGTAGGGAGCATGTATGGTTTGGTTATATGGTTACCACCCAGCGTTGTAAATGGTTTCTTGGCTTACAGGAAACCATTTGGCTTGTCACTCAATGTAAAGCCACATGTAAAGGAAAGAAAAGCAATAAGAAGTGACAGGAAAGATGGGAGAAATAGGAAGAGAGGAGGGCATGCACAGAAAAAGAATGATAACAGCTAAGGAAGTAGGCAGCACTATAACAAGTGAGTGGATGATGGTCGCCACCACCTACCACAATAATAATAATAATAATAATAATAATAATAATAATTCCAGTATGCTAAAGAGATCATTTGAATACACAACACTTATTATTATTATTATTATTATTATGATTATTATCATTATTATATTATTATTATTATTATTATTATTATTATTGAAATACACCTTAGCTCTGCAACACCTCTACATCCTTCCCATAGCACTTCTTCGTGACTAGCATCATATTTTAGTGTTAATATAATACATCCTCTCCATAGCACTTCTTCGTGACTAGCATCATATTCTAGTGTTAATATAATACATCCTCTCCATAGCACTTCTTCGTGACTAGCATCATATTCTAGTGTTAATATAATACATCCTTCCCATAGCACTTCTTCGTGACTAGCATCATATTCTAGTGTTAATATAATACATCCTCTCCATAGCACTTCTTCGTGACTAGCATCATACTCTAGTGTTAATACATCCTTTCCATAGCACTTCTTTGTGACTAGCATCATATTCTAGTGTTATTATAATACATCCTTTCCACAGCACTTCTTCGTGACTAGCATCATATTGTAGTATTAATATAATACATCCTCTCCATAGCACTTCTTCGTGACTAGCATCATTTTCTAGTGTTAATATAATACATTCTTTCCATAGCACTTCTTCGTGACTAGCATTCAAGATGGAGAGATGGCAATTTTAGGCCAAGTTAGAGTGACATCATCATCATCATCATCATCACTGTCATCATTATTACCACCACCATCATGATCATCATCGTCGTCATCCTCATCATAATCTCCACCATCACCATCATCATTACCATCATCACCAGAGAGAGAGAGAGAGAGAGAGAATAACACTAAATTGCACATCACAAAGTTATAAAAATCACTGTTATCACTACATGTATAAAAACCACTAAGATTGGCAGCAACACAGGCCATGTGCTGCCAAACTGGCCTTGTTATGTTATGCTGCCAAACTGGCCTTGTTATGCTGCCAAACTGGCCTTGTTATGTTATGCTGCCAAACTGGCCTTGTTATGCTGCCAAACTGGCCTTGTTATGTTATGCTGCCAAACTGGCCTTGTTATGCTGCCAAACTGGCCTTGTTATGCTGCCAAACTGGCCTTGTTATGTTATGCTGCCAAACTGGCCTTGTTATGTTATGCTGCCAAACTGGCCTTGTTATGCTGCCAAACTGGCCTTGTTATGCTGCCAAACTGGCCTTGTTCTGCTGCCAAACTGGCCTTGTTATGCTGCCAAATTCACTCCCACACTGGCCTTGTTCAGCTCCCCAGCCTTGTTATGCTCCCAAATTCACTCCCACACTGGCCTTGTTCAGCTCCCCGGCCTTGTTATGCTCCCAAATTCACTCCTACACTGGCCTTGTTCAGCTCCCTGGCTTTGTTATGCTCCCAAATTCACTCCTACACTGGCCTTGTTCAGCTCCCTGGCCTTGTTATGCTCCCAAATTCACTCCCACACTGGCCTTGTTCAGCTCCCCAGCCTTGTTATGCTCCCAAATGGCCTCGTTAGGAGTCGTAGCGGGACCGCCCCTCTCGTCTGGCCGCTCCCCTGCTCTGCCTGGGACTGCGGCCGCCTCCACCCTTCCGCCCAGACCCGCCCTTTCCACCCTGCAAAGTTATTACCAAATTTTAGCCATATTTTACGCATACTTTAGGTATACTTTAGGCATATTTTAGGCATACTTTAGGTATATTTTAGGCATACTAAAGGTATACTTTAGGCATATTTTAGGTATATTTTACATACTTTAGGCATATTTTAGGTATATTTTAAGTATATTTTAGACATATTTTAGGCATATTTCAGGTATATTTTAGGTATATTGTAAGCATAATTTGACATATTTTAAGTATACTTTAGGTATATATTAAGCATACTTTAGGTATATTTCAGGCATACTTTAGGCATATTTTAGGTATACTTTAGGCACATTTTAGGTATATTTTAGGCATACTGTAAGCATACTTAGGCATATTTTAGGTATATTTTAGGCATACTGTAAGCATACTTAGGCATATTTTAGGCATACTTAAGGCATACTTTTGGATATATAAAGAGTAAACTCTCAATATCCGTGGTTGCAATATCCGGGGCTGCGTGTTTGGCTCTATCAGTGCAATATCCGGTGAGATTATGCAACATCCGGCAACGAAATGGGATGTGACTGGCGGTTGTGTGCAATATCCTACACTGAGGCATATCAACCAGCGCTGTATTACTGTATTACTGTACTGTATCATTACTGTATTACTGTACTGTATCATTACTGTATTACTGTACTGTATCATTACTGTATTACTGTACTGTATCATTACTGTATTACTGTACTGTATCATTACTGTATTACTGCACTGTATCATTACTGTATTACTGCACTGTATCATTACTGTATTACTGTACTGTATCATTACTGTATTACTGTACTGTATCATTACTGTATTACTGTACTGTATCATTACTGTATTACTGTACTGTATCATTACTGTATTACTGTACTGTATCATTACTGTATTGTATTTTAGGCTTAGTTTTCATCTTGTACTCATGGCAAAGTTTTTAGGACAGAGGCTTGAGACGGACAGTAACACAATATCCGGCTCAACGCCCAATGTTGAGCCCATGGGGGGGTACTAGGCAATATCCGGCATTTTGCTTTATCCGGCATAGGGATGGCTGAATTACAACAGATAATTGAGGGTTTACTGTATGGGGAGAGTGGATAAAGTGGATGAATGTATGGTGGAAGTGAAGGGAAAGTTAAAGAAGGAGTGGAAGAGCAAGGGTGGAAGGATGAGTGGAAGAGCAAGGGTGGAAGGATGAATGGAAGAGCAAGGGTGGAAGGATGAGTGGAAGAGCAAGGGTGGAAGGATGAGTGGAAGAGCAAGGGTGGAAGGATGAATGGAAGAGCAAGGGTGGAAGGATGAGTGGAAGAGCAAGGGTGGAAGGATGAGTGGAAGAGCAAGGGTGGAAGGATGAGTGGAAGAGCAAGGGTGGAAGGATGAGTGGAAGAGCAAGGGTGGAAGGATGAGTGGAAGAAGGAGTGGAAGAAAGTATGGTGGAAATAAAGAAAAAATTAAAGATGAGAGTGGAAGAGCGAGAATGGAAGGCGTGGAAGGATATACTGATGTTGTATGCTGATGATTTGGTGTTGACTGCAGAGAATGAAAGGCAGGCGGAGGAAAGATTTAGGAAGTGGAGAGATGGTATGGAGAGACAGAGGAAAGATTTAGGAAGTGGAGAGATGGTATGGAGAGACGGAGGAAAGATTTAGGAAGTGGAGAGATGGTTTGGGGCACAAGGGCTTAAGGGTAAATGCAGATAAAAGAAAAGTGATGGTATCTAGGGCTGGTGGCGGTACTGTCAAAGATGAGGGAGAGTGGCCATGTGCAGTTTGCTACAAGGGCGTGGGAAGTAATTCCATCTTGTGCGGTGTTTGTGATAAGTGGGTGCATAAGAGATGTAGTGGTATTAGAGGTAGTCTGCAAGATAATGCAGTGTTTTTGATAAGTGGGTGCATAAGAGATGTAGTGGTATTAGAGGTAGACTGCAAGATAATGCAGTGTTTGTGATAAGTGGGTGCATAAGAGATGTAGTGGTATTAGAGGTAAACTGCAAGATAATGCAGTGTTTGTGATAAGTGGGTGAATAAGAGATGTAGTGGTATTAGAGGTAGACTGCAAGATAATGCTGATTTCATGTGTGTGGTGTGTCGGGGAGAGATGTAAAGGACCTGGGATGAGGTCATTGAATGTGACGTCAGGGATAAGGCACTGAATAGGGAGGCTGCCAGAGATCAAGCAGCACGGAGAGCCAGCATTAGGTGATCAAGGCCGACACATACAAGGACGATGGAGTCTGTACAAAGGACAGCAAACCCAAGCCAACTTTACCTGTGTGTCGTGGTGTGGCCTGCCGTTGGCTGAGTGTTGTTTGGCCACCAGTCCATTAGGCACGGCACCATTGCTGCCACCTTGGGCTGGCCCACCATTTTTACTGCCCTTCTGCTTCTTCTGGTGCTGCGGAGACAGAGACGCTGCTAGAGACTGAGCAGTGTGGGAGCAAAATATATCATCTTTATTAAATGATATGTCTGAATGGACAGGCTGCCAGAGATCAAGCAGCAGGGAGAGGTCAAATATATTACCTTTGATAGCTGATATGTCTGAATGGAGAGGCTGCCAGAGTTCAAGCAGCAAGCAGAGGTCAAATATATTACCTTTGATAGCTGATATGTCTGAATGAAAAGGCTGCCTGAGATCAAGCAGGATGGAGGGAGGCAAAACATACCCTCCTTATTAACTGATATATCTGAATGGAGAGGCTGCCAGAGATCAAGCAGCATGGAGAGCCGCCATTAGGTGACCAAGGCTGATGCATGCAAGCAGGTTGAAAGCTTTATAAATGATACAAATAATAATAATAATAATAATAATAATAATAATAATAACAATCATCATCATCATCCGGACCGCCTTTCCCACCCAAGGGCAGGGTGAGGAGTAGCAATGTCCAGACAGCACAAACTTGCCCAATCCAATAGGCCACACTTCCATCCACTCATCATTCAAGCCCACGGAATCCTGGCTCTACTGGATAAGCCAAAAACATTCACCACGTTCTGTAGCTTCACATAAACATATCAGGTTGAGTCAATAAAATAATAATAAAAAAATAATATTAATAATAATAACAATAATAATAAAAAATAACAATAATAATAATAATAATAATACAATATTAATAATCCACCCATCCATTCAGCCATCATCGAATCCCGTGTTGCCCCATGAGGAGCGTAGGAGCCCGGGGCTAGGCAGTTGGTTCTGACATTTAAGATGAGTGACTAGCCTCACTCATCCCTGAGTGGCATTACGTGAGCAATAAACCCCAACCACCCCTTGGATATAAACCTTCACCGGCTCAATCCGATTGGAGCGCAATAATTACCCACTAAACCACCAGGCGCCAAAATTTGGTTATGTGGTTACCACCCAGCGTAGTAAATGGTTTCCTGGTGTACAGGAAACCATTTGACTTGTCACTCAGTGTAGAGTCACACACAGGCAGAAGGAGGAGGAAAGAATGAAGGAAAGAAAGACAGAAGAGGGAGTGTAAAGTCACACACAGGCAGAAGGAAGAGGAAAGAATGAAGGAAAGAAAGACAGAAGAGGGAGTGTAAAGTCACCCACAGGCAGAAGGAAGAGGAAAGAATGAAGGAAAGAAAGACAGAAGAGGGAGTGTAAAGTCACCCACAGGCAGAAGGAAGAGGAAAGAAAGACAGAAGGGGGACTGTAGAGTCACCCACAGGCAGAAGGAAGAGGCAAGAATGAAGGAAAGACAAAGAGGGAGTGTAAAGTCACTTGTAATAATAATAAATAATGATAACAGTGGTAGGTGGGGGTGCTCACCATCCACTCACTCAATATAGTGCTGCTTTCAGGTGTCTGCCCTTTCCTCTCCTTCCTTCTTTCCTTCCATCCTCTTCTGTCTTTCTTTCCTTCATTCTTTCCTCTTCCTTCTGCCTATGTGTGACTTTACACTCCCTCTTCTGTCTTTCTTTCCTTCATTCTTTCCTCCTTCTGCCTGTGGGTGACTCTACACTGAGTGACAAGTCAAATGGTTTCCATAACACCAAATTATGGCGCCTGGTGGTTTAGTGGGCAATTAACCCTTTCTTTACTGAAAATGTGTTTTGATGTACCCCCGTACATCGCCAGTAAACACCCGTGAGACACCGGAACCGCTACCGTGGTATGCTGGTATACCTCTAATGATTGGCAGCTTATGGGCCTCAGGGTAGCCCGGTAAGGCTGTTTCTGAGGACCTCATGTTAGCAACAGCTCTGTGTTTTGATAACAAAGACTATGACGAAGTTCTGATGAATTCTGACATCATAAGATACGTCATGACTGAGTTGCAGTGGCACCAATGGCTTGCTCACTCATCTGTGATGTAACCTCTTTTAGACCAATCATTATTTTATTTATAATTTCTACTACAGATATCGTACTATATTTTCTGCTGACATACGGCAAAATTTACACCCCTTGGCCTGCCTGAGAGAGTCAGTTACCACGCACTTGACCACGAGAGAGGGTGTACAGGATATTTTTCTCTCATGGCGTCTCTGGCAGATTCCAATAGTGACGAGTTTATTCCTCATGAGGATACTTATTTAGATGTATCAGATGATGATGCAGCAGTGTCTGATGTGTCAGTAGATGACTGTGATCCTGAAAATGATAGTGAAGTTGATGTGAGTGAGGAGGAGGAGGAAATTAGTAGCGAGCTTAGTGACGCTGCACTCCCGGCAACAAGTGGGTCAAGGTCGCCATCACCATCTCGTGTGTCCACACAGTTCATGCTCAGCTTACAAGGTAAATAAATAATCCATCCATCTGTGCAGGACATTTTTTTCAAGCCAGTTTGTACAATACTTACCTGGGTAACAGTACTTTAGCATAGGATATGTAAACTTACATACCGTAATTATTTATTTTATACCGTATTTCGCGGCATGTAAGACGCACTTTTTTGTCTCAGTTACCTTAAAATATCCCCTTGCGTCCTGCACGCTAGACTAAGGCAGGTTAGTTTGGCTCCATTGAGAAGAAACTCTTATAAAGATGATCATCTCACTGCTTAGCAACCACAGGTGTTTTCTACAGAATGCAGACTTGATTTTATTTTTAAAAATAATATACACTAGTGTGTATATACAGCAGATTTAAGAAACACGCGAGATCAGAAACACACAAAACTTTCGCGGGTTTGTTTACAGCTCAACTGGCTAACATCGTGAAGATATTTAGCAGTTTAGCAATTTAGCAGTTTAGCATCCGCACTATTCTAGCAAGCTAACGTACATGATCACTGGTGAACTGTCTGCTAACCTTCTGAAAGCAATCATGACCACTTTGCTTGCCATCCATTCACTAACTAGCAAAGCAATCATACTGGAGAGATGCTGGCTAGTGAAACTGCCAAGTCATCAAAACAGACTTTCATCACGTATGGAAATTCAGTAACCCGTATTAGGTCAGTTACTTTTGTGACATTTTGTGAGTGTATATATGCAGCAGATATTAAAACACACAGGTTCAAGAACACAAAGCATTCACGGTTTGTTTTCAGCTCAACTGGCCAATACCATCAAGGGGTTTAGCGGTTTAGCAACTTAGCAGTTTAGTGTCTAGCGTACACCCTACTCTAGCAAGCTAACATGCTCACTGGTGAACTGTCTGCTAACCTTCTGAAAGGCAATCATAACCACTTTGCTTGCCATCCACTTACTAACTAGCAAAGCAGTCATACTGGAGAGATGCTGGCAAGCGAACCTGACAAGTCATCAGAATTGATTTTTTTTGCATATGGAAATTCAATCACCCTCATATGGTTGGCTTCTCTTAGTGACATTTTGTTTCATGCCTGACAAGAGTATCATAGAAGTGAACAGTCTTATTATACCAATAGCGAAAAACAGGAAAAACAGTTGTAACGTTAAACAGTACTGCCTGAAGTTACAGCTTCACTTTTTCAGCCAAGTGAAGTACTTTAGCAATGTCTATGCAAATCAGGGCACACCCAATTACAGTATTTTGTTATGAAAATAGGATAAAATTCACTGAGTAGCATAACTGATGCAATATCTGAAATAGCAGTGCCTGATGGGCATTCATATCAGCGTCCTTTCTGCTGTATTCTTAGCAGACGAAGCGATCAGAATGATTGACAACGTTCATTCTCTGCTTATCTGCTGCCTAAGCAAAGCTCTCATGATCGGCAATGGGGATCATTTAGGCCGTAACGTCCAAATTGGTTAGGTTAGGTTAGGTTGTAAAGTCGTTTGCCATTTTGGACGTTACGGCCGAAACGACCAGAATCCTAAGGTGTAGGTGAGAGTTTGGTGTGGGTGTAGTTAAGGAACTAGGAGTGGGAAGAGTCAGGCTAGGGAACTGATAATCCGCTTATTATAATCCCTTCAGCCCAGCAATGTATTTTATAGGGTAGTTTATTCATGCTTGCCATATGATTTTATTCAGTTCAGGAAACATGTACTGAGGAGGTTAATGTGGGCTGTATCAAATGCCCCAAGTCTGAATATCACCTGTGCTCAGTTAAAACGATTGCCAAGTTAAAGTCGTATGAAGTGTGGTATAAGCAATTCAATGGATGGTATTGAGGACCATTTACTGTATGAGAGTGACAGTGAAACAGTGATGATGACCATGGTGATGACTTCCAGTGATGCTTCAGGACTTGGGGAAAGTAGTGATGAATTCTCAGGATTTGAAGACGAGTGAAATTTTCACCATGTCAGTAATATGAAGTGAATATAGGTTTTAGGTGATCATGACAGATGCAACCATGGAAAATTTAGGATCAATGGTGCTGTACACCTTTAGTCTTGCACTGACGATGTTTGGATGAATAAATTGTTTGAGATGTTTCATGTCCTTAAGTGATGATATTTATATTGAACAACCAAATACATTTTGATGTTTTTGGCATATAATAAAGCCACTGGGTACTCCAAAACTGACTGATGTAAATGTTTCAGAGGTGAGCAAATGTTGCATGTGGTGTGTGCGTGTGTGTGTGTACCATAGCAACTAGGAGGCAGCAGTGTTAAGACCAAAAATGGATGTTTTCACAGTACTCGAATGTTTTGAGATGGATGTCTGTTTTTAGCAAATTCTGGTAAGAGAAATATGCATTTTTAATTGTCGATGCTGCAAGGAAAACAGCTGATAGTAAGGGAGTGATACTGGGAGCAGAGGGTAGAGACAGTTGTCTAGCGCTTGGGATGCAGCAGTGTTGCTAAGGAATAGTTTCACCATTCTCGACCGATTTATTTTTGGATATAGCTGATTAATATTCTTGTGTATGTTATTTATGCAGAGTATGGTGATATTGGAAGGATTTATGTAAGACAGAAGAGGACGGTAAGGTGTAATAAACAAAATAAATCACTTAGGAAAAGGTGTTAGGGACCTTTATGCAGAGTATGGTGATACTGGAAGGATTTATGTAACACAGAAGAGGACAGTAAGGTGTATTAAACAAAATAAATCACTTAGGAAAAGGTGTTAGGGAGCTTTATGCAAGTATGGTGATACTGGAAGGATTTATGTAACACAGAAGAGGACAGTATGGTGTAATAAAGAAAATAAATCACTTAGGAAAAGGTGTTAGGGAGCTTTATGCAGAGTATGGTGATATTGGAAGGAATTATGTAACACAAGAGGACAGTAAGGTGTAATAAAAAAAATAAATAAATCACTCAGGAAAAGGTGTTAGGGTGTGGAAGGTGAGAAGTGTGAACGTTGGAGGTAGGGTTGTGAGAGGCAGACCAAAAAAGACCTGAGACAAGGTCGTAGAATGTGACCTCAGGGATAAGGCACTGAATAGGGAGGCTGCCAGAGATCAAGTGAAAAATAGGTTAGGAAAAGGTGTTAGGGAGCTTCTTACGTAAAACTGGCCAAATAGCAGAGTTAATGTGCTCGTGTACAGTATGATGTAAGAAGCAAATATAAGTACATTAGGATAGGGTGTTAGGAAGAATGAGTAGGTTAGAGAAAGGCATTAGGGAGAGTACTAACCTTGAGTCTATAACCATGTACATAAAACTGACCAAATAGCAGAATAAATGTGATAAGGTACAGTAAGATGTAATAGTGTAATAGAGAAAATAAGCAGGTTAGGAAAGGGTGCTAGGGAGAATGAGTAGGTTAGGAAAAGGCATTAGGGAGAGTACTAACCTTGAGTCTGTAAGCTTGTACATAACACTGTCCAGAGAGCAGGAAAAATGTGCTAATGTACAGTACGATGTAACAAGCAAAAATAATTACATTACGAATGGGTGTTAGGGAGAATAAGTAGGTTAGAGAAAGATGTTAAGGAGAGTACTAACCTTGAGTCTGTAAGCTTGTACATAAAACTGGCCGAACAGCAGAATAAATGTACTCATGTACAGTACTAGCGCGTACTGCATCCAGAGAGGGAAGTTACAACCCACGATGATTGCTCTCACTCCCAATACCCCCGCACTGCTGAACTGGATCTGCCAATATACCATTATTATTATTATTATTATTATTATTATTTCTATTGTTACTATTATTATTATCATCACCATCATCATGCCAGCTATAACTCCCTGTGTGCAGTAAAGTACCATTCAGTCCAGCCTCACCATCCGTGGGTGGGCCATTCACAGGTTGGCATATTTGTGTATTGTTAGGGTAAATAATGTCAAGTCTTGCCAGGCAGCTGTTTGCTGCTGTGCACAGCATCAGCTGTTGCTGCTGGTTCATAAGTGATTGCTGTGCATGTTTGGTGTGGCAAATACTGTGCTGTGCAGTTACACTGTACACATATATGCTGTTCAGCACAGCACTTGGTATTTCACAACACAAATCACCCACTCTTTACCACCACTAACAGCTGGCTTGTGACTGGCTGCCAGGCCAGGCTGGCGTGCCTTATTATCTGCCTACCTGACGTCTTTCTGCCTAGGCCATTGGCTGCCAGGCCAGGCTGGCGTGCCTTATTATCTGCCTACGTGATGTCTTTCTGCCTAGGCTATTGGCTGCCAGGCCAGGCTGGCGTGCCGTATTATCTGCCTACCTGACGTCTTTCTGCCTAGGCTATGGGCTGGTCAGCGGGGCCAGCCAGTGCTGTGTCACACTCCTGCTGTCTCAGTTCAGCTCACATGCTATCAGGGCAGCGGCTCAGCGGCACAACAAAGTGATGTCGCTGCAACATACAGTGACATCACTGAACAGGCTGTGTGAGCAGCACATGTTGCTGGCTACTGTGTTACATTTTGGTGTACACAAGAGCACCCTGTGTTACACCATGGCAGGGCTCAGTACACTACACTACACTGTACCCACAACGGTTTATGTATCATGCTGTACTGTGTTTTTAGCAAGTACACTACACTACAATACAGTACACTACACTACAGTACACTACACTACAGTACACTACACTACAGTACACTACACTACACTACAGTACACTACACTACACTACAGTACACTACACTACACTACACTACACTACAGTACACTACACTACACTACACTACACTACAGTACAATACACTACACTACACTACAGTACACTACACTACACTACACTACACTACACTACAGTACACTACACTACACTACAGTACACTACACTTCACTACAGTACACTACACAACACTACACTACAGTACACTACACT
Organism: Coenobita brevimanus; assembly: GCF_032717465.1. Classification (NCBI taxonomy): domain Eukaryota; kingdom Metazoa; phylum Arthropoda; class Malacostraca; order Decapoda; family Coenobitidae; genus Coenobita; species Coenobita brevimanus. Next base: position 30,462,485 of record NC_136984.1, on the reverse strand, counting down.
ACACTACACTACAGTACACTACAGTACAGTACAGTACAGTACACTACACTACACTACAGTACACTACAGTACAGTACACTACACTACACTACACTACAGTACACTACACTACACTACACTACACTACACTACAGTACACTACACTACACTACACTACACTACAGTACACTACAGTACACTACACTACACTACACTACACTACACTACACTACAGTACACTAAACTACACTACACTACACTACACTACACTACAGTACACTACACTACACTACACTACACTACACTACAGTACACTACACTACAGTACATTACAGTACACTACACTACAGTACACTACACTACAGTACACTACACTACAGTACATTACACTACACTACAGTACACTACACAACACTACACTACAGTACACTACACTACACTACAGTACACTACACTGCACTACACTACAGTACACTACACTACACTACACTACAGTACAGTACACTACACTACACTACAGTACACTACAGTACAGTACACTACACTACACTACAGTACACTACACTACAGTACACTACACTACACTACACTACACTACACTACACTACAGTACACTACACTACACTACAGTACACTACAGTACACTACACTACACTACAGTACACTACAGTACACTACACTACACTACAGTACACTACAGTACACTACACTACACTACACTACACTACATTACAGTACACTACACTACAGTACACTACAGTACACTACACTACAGTACACTACACTACAGTACACTACACTACACTACAGTACACTACACTACAGTACAGTACAGTACACTACACTACAGTACACTACACTACACTACAGTACACTACACTACAGTACACTACACTACACTACAGTACACTACACTACAGTACACTACACTACACTACAGTACAGTACAGTACACTACAGTACACTACACTACACTACACTACACTACAGTACAGTACAGTACACTACACTACACTACACTGTACCCACAACGGTTTAAGTATCATGCTGTACTGTGTTTTTAGCAAGTACACTACACTACAGTACAGTACAGTACACTACACTACACTACAGTACACTACACTACACTACACTACAGTACACTACACTACACTACACTACAGTACACTACACTACAGTACACTACAGTACACTACACTACACTACAGTACACTACAGTACACTACACTACAGTACACTACACTACACTACACTACAGTACACTACACTACACTACACTACACTACAGTACACTACACTACACTGTACCCACAACAGTTTATGTATCATGCTGTACTGTGTTTTTAGCAAGTACACTACACTACACTACAGTACACTACAGTACAGTACAGTATAGTACAGTACAGTGTATGATAGTATAATGTGTTTGTAGTGTTACTGTGCTATACAGTACATGTACAGTTGTACTAGTGGCTGTGTTGAATGCCAATAGTACAGTACATGTACAGTGTATGACAGTGTAGTGTGTTTGTAGTATTACTGTGCTATACAGTACAGTACAGTGTATGATAGTGTAGTGTGTTTGTAGTGTTACTGTGCTATACAGTACAGTACAGTGTATGATAGTGTAGTGTGTTTGTAGTGTTACTGTGCTATACAGTACATGTACAGTGTATGATAGTGTAGTGTGTTTGTAGTATTACTGTGCTATACAGTACATGTACAGTGTATGATAGTGTAGTGTGTTTGTAGTATTACTGTGCTATACAGTACATGTACAGGTGTACTAGTGCTTGTGTGGGTAATGCCAATAGTACAGTACATGTACAGTGTATGAGAGTGTAGTGTGGTTGTAGTATTACTGTGCTATACAGTACATGTACAGGTGTACTAGTGGCTGTGTGGGTAATGCCAACACTAAACACTCCAACCACACATTTAGCCACATGGTACCCAACAATCCTGGTTTTCACCCACTGGCGACAGTGGATGCTACCTAACCCATGACAATAGTGGCGGTTGACTGTAGGTAGGTAGGCAGGTAGACTGGTAGGTTGACAAGCAGACAGACAGGCAGATAGATAGGCAGACAGATAGAAAGATGGCCAGACCAATAAATCTCTACAGTACAGATACCAGGTATAAGTACAGCAGCCTACCCGTATCGCTGACCGCCTTGGAGACAGTTCCAACATACTTGACCTCTTCCTTACAACTAATCCTTCTGCTTACACTCTTAATCTTTTCTCTCCGTTGGGCTCCTCCGATCACAACCTTATTACCTTAACCTGTCCTATCGCTCCGGTACGGCCTGCGGACCCTCCAAAAAAAAGTCGTCTCTGGCACTTTGGAGCTGCGGATTGGAAGGTCCTCAGGCAGTATTTCTTTGATTTTCCCTGGAATGATTATTGCTTCCATGGCCGGGAGCCATCTGAGTGTGCCATGCACATTACAGAGGTTTTTCTCTCGGGCATGGAAGCATACATTCCTTTCTCATATCCTTTGACTAATGCAAGAAAGCCTTGGTTTAATCACGCTTGTTCTAATGCTGTCCGCAACAAGGAGAGGGCCTATAAAAGGTACCAGAGCCAACCCACCCCTGAATCACATCTTTTTTATGTTTTTGCCCGGAATCGAGCTAAGTCTATTCTTTGCTCTGCTAAAAATAATTTCATCCATACTAAATGCTCTCAACTCCCCAACTCAGATTCTTCCCGCTCCTACTGGCACTTTGCCAAAAACCTTTCTAACAACTTTACCTCATCATCCATCACACCTCTTTTCTACTCTGATGGCTCTGTAGCTATTTCTTCTACTATAAAGCAGATCTCTTTGCTCAGACTTTCTCCTCCAATTCCACCTTAGACGATTCCAGTCCTGTTCCTCCATCACTTCCCCCCTCTGACTTCCTCATGGCTGACATTAAAATTTCTTCAGCTGATGTATTTTCTGCCATCACTGGCCTGAATACTAACAAGGCATATGGGCCTGATGGAGTCCCTCCTGTTGTCCTCAAGAACTGTGCTTCTGTGCTTACACCCTGCCTAGGCAAACTCTTTCGCCTTTGTCTGTCAACTCGTACCTTTCCTTCATGCTGGAAGTTTGCTCTCATTCAGCCAGTCCCAAAGAAGGGTGACCATTCCCAACCCTCTAACTATCATCCAATTGCTTTAACATCCTTTATCTCAAAAGTTTTCAAGTCAATTCTTAACAGAAAAATTTTGAAGCATCTTTCCTATCACAACCTTCTTTCTGATCATCAGTATGCATTCCGTCAGGGACGCTCCACTGGCAATCTTCTCACCCACCTTTCAGACTCCTGGTCATTCTCCTTTCGGGACTTTGGCGAAAGCTTTGCCATTATACTTGACATCTCAAAGGCTTTTGATCGAATCTGGCATAAATCTTTAATTTCCAAACTCCCCTCTTACGGTTTCCATCCTTCTATCTGTGCCTTCACCTATAGCTTCCTTTCTGGTCATTCTATAGCTGCTGTTGTAGATGGCCATTGATCTTCTCCAAGATCTATCAACAGTGGTGTTCCTTGGGGCTCTGTCCTATCACCAACTCTCTTCCTTTTATTCATCAATAACCTTCTAAGCTGTACATCTAACCCTATCCACTCATACGCTGATGATTCCACCCTTCACTTTTCCATTCGGTTCCCACAACGTCCATCTCAACAGTTACTTCAACCAACAAGGGATGAGGCTATGGCACACCTAATGTCTGACTTGGCTCGTATCTCTGACTGGGGTAAAAATAATCTTGTTGTTTTTAATGCATCAAAGACTCTGTTTGCACACCTATCAACGCGACAAAATCTTCCACAGGTATACCCCTAATGTTTAATAATATCCAGCTTAATCCTGCATCATCCTTGAACATGCTTGGGGTTTCACTCACTCGGGACTTATCTTGGAAAGATCATATTACATCTCTTGTAAAATCTGCTTCCAAGAGATTAGGTGTGCTAAGCCGACTCCGTACCTTCTTTACCCCTGCACAGTTGTTGACTCTATACATGGGTTTTATTCGTCCCTGTGTAGCGTACAACTCTCACGTGTGGGGAGGCTCCCCACATACAGCTCTTCTCAATAGGGTGGATGCAAAGGCTTTTCGTCTCATTAACTCTCCTCCTCTTACTGACTCCCTTCAACCTCTGTCTCTTCGCTGCATTGTTGCCTCTTATCTCTTTTCTATCGCTACTTCAATGGTCACTGCTCCTCTGAACTGTCTGCATGCATCCCTCCACCTCTATGACGGGCGCGTAGCACCCGTCTAGCAACAAACTCTCATCCCTTTTCTGTCCATCTCTCAAATGCAAGAGTTAACCATTACTCCCAGTCCTTCATTTATGGAACAGGTCAACTCTGGAACTGTCTCCCTCTGTCTGTATTTCCTTCTTCCTATGATCTCCAGTCTTTCAAACACACTGTGTCCAGGCATCTCCATGAACAGATCTTGAATTTTGCTCTCTTTTGTATTGTTTTTATTTTTTTCTTGGAGGGAACTGTTTTGCGGGCTCAGCCTTTAGATCCTTCTTCCTCGCAAAAAAAAAAAAAAATAGATAAATGGATAGATGGGTAGATAGATAGAACAAATTAACTGAGACAGACAGACTCACCAACTGAATGCAAGTAATGTGCTTCTTCCACCATAAGTACTTCTGTACACTTGGTCCCAGCGCTGACAGGCCGTAATACGCGTACATTAGTACATGTACAAAGCTGTTCATCATGGCTGCCAAGAATGCTGAAAGGCACAACAATTATTATTATTATTATTATTATTATTATTATTATTATTACCAGAGAAGGCAAAGATGGGTAAAATATGTGAAGTACATAAAAAATATTTTTTTTTAATAACACACTGTTTTTTTAAACAAAAAAATAAAGCTAAATTATGGTTTCTGGCAGAGGTGTACCTAAAATGGCCTAAATAGCAACCTATTTATCTGATCTCTGGTGCTGACTGACAGGACAGCGTCTTACACACCAAAACTGTGAACCAAATCATGGTTACAAACTGCCTGTACAATGGTTCAGCACTCTGAGCTATAAGTAGTTTTTAATACTGTTTTGTATACAGGTGTGGAGCCAGAATTTCAGTTCAGGGGGAATCGTTAGCTAATTCAAAAAGTTAATCATACGCTGCTTTCCGTTTGTTCATTTTTTCAGCTGTGTGTACTTAATATCAGTGTATGGCTTGCTGATAGTGATCAACTGATCATTCAGTATTATATAAGGCTATTGCTTTGAAATGTCAATAGATCTCAAGGGAAATCCCCCCGTCCCCCCCTGGGTGCAGGATTGGTGGTGTATCGTTTCTGCTTTTGTTTTCCTGAATTTTGCATGGAAATAAAGCATTGGTGAAAACCACATTTATGGAAGACTGCATTGCACACAATCACCTACGCCAACAACACAACATACACTCTTTGAGAGCTCTGTGGGAAGGCCCAGTCTCGGCCATGGCCTTCCTAAGGGACTTGGGGCTGTTCGGCCAGACTGCCTAGGGAACAACTACTACTACTACTACCACATTTATTTTAGTTTTTCCATCACATACTTTGGTGAAACTACATAACATAAAAAAGAAACTAAAATGGCCTAAATAACATTTCTTTCTGATCTCTGATCATCACTATCATCATTATCCATCCATCATCCAATCCTGTGTTGCCCCATGAGGAGCGTAGGAGCCCGTGGCTAGGCAAGTTGGTCCTGACATTTAAGATGAGAGTGACCACCCTCACTCATCTCTGAGTGGCATTACGTGAGCAATAAACCCCAACCACCCCTTGGATATAACCCTGTACCAGCTCAATCCGATTGGAGTGCCTTCATTACCCACTAAACCATCAGGTGCCATAATTTGGTGTTATGGTTACCACCCAGCATAGTAAATGGTTTCCTGGTGTACGGGAAACCATTTGGCTTGTTGCTCAGTGTAAAGTCACCCACAGGGAGAAGGAAGAGGAAAGAATGAAAGAAAGAAAGACAGAAGAGGGAGTGTAAAGTCACCCATAGGCAGAAGGAAGAGGAGAGAAGGAAGAAAGAAGAGGAATGAAGGAAGAGAGGAAAGGGCAGACACCCAAAGCAGCACTACATCGAGTGAGTGGATGGTGAGTGCCCCCACCTACCACTAAATAATAATAATCAATCAATCAATCAATCAATCAATCAATCATTTCCTGTGGCACCCTCGGGGATGCATAGGGCCTCGATGAACTCACACCACCACATCCTATCTTGAGCTAACTCCTCAAGATCTCCCCAACACTCATCTCCAGCTTCCCGTCTCATTGTCCTCACCCACGTCTCTTTTGGCCTTCCTCTACCTCTCCTACCAAGTGCCACCCACCCTGGTGTACCTCGTACTTTTCCCTGTCTCCTATACACATGTCCTAGCCACTTCCATCGTGAGAATCTAACATATTCATCGATCGGCTGCACTCCCGTTATTTCTAATTCTACTATTTGGTATCCTTTCCCACCACTTAACTCCTAATATTCTTCTAAGTGCTTTATTTTCAAACACCAAGAATTTATTTTCCATAGTCACTGTGCTGTACCAAGACTCGTGTCCATAAATTAAGATACTCATAATCATTACCTTATAAAGTTTGATTTTTGTATGCACAGAGAAATTGTTATTATTCCAAATATTTTTAAGCATTCCCATTGCCTGATTAGCCTTCTTTAACCTTTCCTCGAATTCAAAGTTCAAAGAACCATCCTTGGCTAAATAAGTACCTAAATATTTAAACCTATCAACTTGCTTTACAACCATACCTCCAATTACACATTCCTGCTCATTTTCCATATTCATATTGATTATTTCAGTTTTTCCACAATTAATAACCAAACCCACCTTGCGACCTTCACTCACCAAACAGTCCAACACTCTCTGCATCTCTTCTGGCCCATCACAAATCAAAACTATATCATCTGCATAATCTAAATCCAAAAGTTTCCTGTTCTCTCCCCAAAGTATACCTGCACCGGTTTCTGTTCCAACGCGTTTCATAATGTAATCAATGACTAATATAAATAGTAAAGGCGATAGAACACCACCTTGAATTACTCCGGACTTGACTTCAAACGAATCACTCAGACAACCATCAACCATCACTTTACAAAATGTGTCCTCATGCATGTTCATAATGACCCTCACAAACTCCTCTGGTATTCCATAATGTCTCATGATCTTCCCCATAGTCTCTCTCGAAACACTATCAAAAGCCTTTTCAAAATCAACAAAACAAAGACTTAACGGTACTCTCATTTCATTAACTTGCTGCATCAAATGCCTAACTATGAAGATCTGATCATTGCAACCACGTCCCTTTCTAAAACCAGCCTGTTCATCCCTCAGAATACCCTCAACCACCAGCTCCAACCTATTTAACAACACTCTACTGAAAACTTTCAAAGCTATCGGTGACAAAGAGATTCCCTTCCAATTACCACATTCACTCAGGTCTCCCTTCTTCGGAACTTTAACAATTACACCATTCTTCCAAACTGATGGTAGTAACCCCGTCACCCATATCTTATTGAATAGCTTGGTCAAGATCATTATTAATCTATCCCCCTCCACTTTAAACATTTCCGGAAATAAACCATCCTCCCCTGGTGCCTTATTATTCTTTAACTGTTTTACTGCTTTCTCCACTTCTGCAAGCCTCAACTCTCCTGTTTCTATATTTAAATCTTCCTGAGCAGACGGTATATCCTCTTCTGGTGGTATTGGTCTATTAAGAACTGTCTCAAAATGCTCTTTCCATCTATTTTTAATATCTCCATCTTTGGTCAATAAATTTTCTTCCCTGTCTCTAACTGGTATTTCCTTGCGTTTACCTGCATTACCACTCAGTTCTCTAATCGATTCATATGCTATTCTTTGACTCTGTCCATCATTTTTGTTTATTAAGATATAATTTTTTGATATAATTTTTGTTTATTAAGATATAATAATTACTAATAATTACTAATAATAATTATAATGATGGTAATGATGATAATGATAATAATAATAATAACAATATTAATAAAGTGGTAGGTGGGGGCGCTCACCATCCACTCACTCAATGTAGTGCTGCTCTCGGGTGTCTGCCCTTTCCTCTCCTTCCTTCTTTCCTTCCATCCTCTGTCTTTCTTTCCTTCATTCTTTCCTCTTCCTTCTGCCTGTGGGTGACTTTACACTCCCTCTTCTGTCTTTTTTTCCTTCATTCTTTCCTCTTCCTTCTGCCTGTGGGCGATTTTACACTGAGTGACAAGCCAAACAGTTTCCTGTACACCAGGAAACCATTTACTATGCTGAGTGGTAACCATATAACCAAATTATGGCACCTAGTGCTTAAGTGGGTAATTAAGGCACTCCAATTGGATTGAGCCAGTGAAGGTTTATATCCAGGGGGTGGTTGGGGTTTACTGCTTATGTAATGCCACTCAGGGATGAATGAGGCTGGTCACTCCCATCTTAAATGTCAGGACCAACTTGCCTAGCCCCGGGCTCCTACACTCCTCATGGGGCAACACAGGATTGGATTGGATGGATGGATGGACTAGAATATGATGCTAGTCACGAAGAAGTGCTATGGAAAGGATGTATTATATTAACACTAGAATATGATGCTAGTCACGAAGAAGTGCTATGGAAAGGATGCATTATATTAACACTAGAATATGATGCTAGTCACGAAGAAGTGCTATGGAAAGGATGTATTATATTAACACTAGAATATGATGCTATTCACGAGGAAGTGCTATGGAAAGGATGTATTATATTAACACTAGAATATGATGCTAGTCAAGAAGAAGTGCTATGGAAAAGATGTATTATATTAACACTAGAATATGATGCTAGTCAAGAAGAAGCGCTATGGAAAAGATGTATTATATTAACACTAGAATATGATGCTAGTCACGAAGAAGTGCTATGGAAAGGATGTATTATATTAACACCAGAGTATAATGCTAGTCACAAAGAAGTGCTATGGAAAGGATGTATTATATTAACACCAGAATATGACGCTAGTCACAAAGAAGTGCTATGGGAAGGATGTATTATATTATTAACACTAGAATATGATGCTAGTCACAAAGAGGTGCTATGGAAAGGACGTACAGCTGTAGTATTGTCTTTTTCTGCCACTGAGCTACGTGAAATAAGCTGCAAAAGGACGAAAATCTGGGCCAAGTTAAGGTGAATGGAGTATAGCTAACAATGTACATTAGGGCAGGGCAGGGGTGGGACGGGATGGAAAGGGAAGGGAAGGGAAGGGAAGAGAAGAGAAGGGAAGGGAAGGGAAGGGAAGGGAGGGAAGGGAAGAGAAGAGAAGAGAAGAGAAGGGAAGGGAGGGAAGGGAAGGGAAGGGAAACAGCTCCACTCTAAAACACTACTTCTTCCACTCACATGATCCGCCTGCCACCCACTTCACCCCAATCCACCACAGGAAGAACATGGTGGAGTGGTGGTAGATGTGGAGGAACGTAAGCTGGTTGTTCTTCTTGCGTACGATGAAGAACACAGTGTCGGCGAACTCCACGAGCTTGGATATGTAGTACCACCATAACGCAGCGGCTATCTGTAACACAGGCAGGCTGAGGCAGGCAGGCAGGGGAGGGGAAAGAAATGAAATGCAAGGAAAGGAAAGGGAGAGAAAAAGAAAGGAAGGGAAAAGAAAGGGCAGGGCAGGGCAGGGCAGGGAAGGGCAGGACAGGGAAGGGCAGGGCAGGGAAGGGAAGGGCAGGGCAGGGAAGGGAAGGGAAGGGAAGGGAAGGGAAGGGAAGGGCAGGGCAAGACAGAGGACAGGGCAGGGAAGGGCAAGGCAGGAAAGGGAAGGGAATGGAAGGGCAGTAGGTGGATACCCAAAACATCTGAAGGCACCTTTTGTGGCCAAGGCATCTTTACAAGTCACCTTTTCCCAAACGGCCCACACTCCAAAGCCCCTCTAGGTGCAGCCATCTTTGAAAACAGTCCCATTAGCGCCCTAGAGGAGAGGCGGGTCACAGCTGCCCCAGCGGTGGAAAGGCACCTTTGACACACAACAACAACTGTAGATGATGTGTGTAGTGCTGCTCACTCCTGTTTATATGAATTACTGTTTTATTTCTTTCTCTGGAGTTTTCTTTTTTTTTATGCAGGGAAGAAGGAACCAAAGGCCAGGAACAAGCAAACCGTTCCTTCCAAGAAAAAAGAAAACAATACAAGAAAGCCAGATTCATGATCTGTTCATTTTGAGATGCCTTGACACACTGCATTTGAGACTGGAGATCATAGGATGTAGGAAATACAGACAGAGGGAGACAGTTCCAGAGTTGATCTGTTGCATACATGAAGGACTGGGAGTAATGGTTAACTTTTGCATTAGAGTTGGACAGAGGGAGACAGTTCCAGAGTTGACCTGTTGCATACATGAAGGACTGGGAGTAATGGTTAACTCTTGCATTAGAGAGTTGGACAGAAAAAGGATAAGAGTTTGTTGCTAGACACATGGCATGGTTTGCATCAAGAGTAGCAAGATATCATATATTATTAATAATGAAGTAAATGGGAAAACATGTGGTATGTGGAGACAGTCAACTCAGCGGTAGAGACACTTACTGTTGATGCTGCTTCATCAGTACTATCTATCTATCTATCTATTGCCAGATGCCATACTCCCATAAGGGGTGGCCACAAACAAATCACCTCCATGTCACCCTGTCCCCTGCCATTTCACTGCCCTGCTCCCAGCTCACACACCCCTCTCTCATATACCTCTCCACTCCATCTTTCCATCTCATCCTTGGCCTCCCCTTCCCTCTCCCCCCCTCCACCTCATTCACATACACTCTCCTAGTTAGTGTCTCACTCTCCATCCTCTCCACATGACCAAACCACCTCAATGTGTTTCTCCTAATGCTTCCTATCACATCCACATCCACAACACAATGCTCCTTCACTTCCTCATTTGTCAGTCTGTCTCTCCGTGTAACTCCACATGTACCTCACTCACACTCTCCTAGTTAGTCTCTCACATGCCATCCTCTCCACATGGCCAAACCATCTCAGTGTGTTTCTCCTAACACTTCCTATCATATCCACATCCACACCACAACACTCCCTCATTTCTTGAATACATGTAGGCATAATACGATAATTGATGCTGTACCAATGTGTGGCTAATGATACACTTGTTTGTTCAGTACAGTACATACAGGTACTATATTCAGTGATATGGTGAGGATGGAGTGCCACGTGGAGAGGATGGAGAGTGATTGACTAACGAGGACAGTGTATGTGAGCAAGGTGGAGGAGGGTGGAGAGTGAGGGGGAAGCCAAGGATAAGATGGAGGGATGGAGTGGAGAGGAATATGAGAGAGGGGGGTGTGAGCTGAGAGCAGGGCAGTAAAATGGCAGGGGACAGGGTGACATGTTAGTGATTTATCTGTGGCTACCCCTTATGGGATTAAGGCGTCTGGCATTAGACAGATAGACTTGGTTACGATAACTTACACAAAGCATAATCTAAATTAATCTCATATAAGCCAACCAAACCATAACCTGAGATCATCCTGATCTAAAAATCCCTTTCTCAGACAGACTACGGATTTCACCAAAAGACTATTTTCTCAGATTTCCTGTAACATTATAGGCTACAACTTACTGCTTCATGTTGTTAAGTGAGCACAGGTATACACCGGTTTAATGATGCAATTGGTTAGGTAAAACCCATCGTTAGGCGGGGTATCGTATATCGTGGTACTATTAACATGTCAAGTATAGGGATGCATTTACCAGCCTTGGATTTCCCCCCCCCCCCAAACCAAGTGCACAACCCACCCAAATGAGTCCAAAAACAAGTGTAAAGCCAATCTAAATGGCCTAACAGCTGTCAAGGAAGCTAACCTAAGCCTAACACCTGTAAATAACTCACTAAAACCAACAAATAAAATCTGAAAATCATCAAATATGTCTGGAAAAAATCAAGCTTAGTAAACTGTACCCCAAAATGACAATGTTCACCCCACCTATGGCTAAAACACATTAATCTAAGTCTAAAAACCGTTTATAAATCAACCTAAACAAACAATTTTAGTCTAAAATATCAAAATCGATAAAAAAATAAAATAAAAACCCATCATTAAACTGGGGTTTGGCCATCGTTAGGTGGGGTATGGTGGTACCACCCCCATCGTTAAGCCGGGGTATTGCATCTAGGGGTATCGTATATCAAGGTACTGTATACCTGTATTGCCAGTCAGACACCATAATCGGGTAAGGGGTGGGGGTTTGTCTTTGAGTTAGTTGTTTTACGGGGAGGGGCACTAACCCTCCGCCAACCCACTTGTTGACACGCAGGGAAGATAAAAGATACAATTAACAATACAGACAATCATGAAAAAGTCTATCTATCTATATAGCTATTTCCGGACGCCTTAATCCCGTAAGGGGTGGCCACAAACAAATCGCCTCCATGTTGCCCTGTCCCCTGCCATTTCACTGCCCTCCCCCCCTCACACCCCCCTCCCTCATATACTTCTCCACTCCATCCCTCCATCTCATCCTCAGTCTCCCCCTCCACTTCACTCACATATACTCTCCTTGTTAGTCTCTCACTCGAACTTTGGCTTGGCTGGCACAGGTGATTTTTTATTTGGTCAGTCAGGGAGGGGGAGGCCGAGGATGAGATGGAGGGATGGAGTGGAGAGGTGTATGAGAGAGGGGGGTGTGAGCTGGGAGCAGGGCAGTGAAATGGCAGGGGACAGGGCAACATGGAGGTGATTTGTTTGTGGCCACCCCTTACAGGATTAAGGCATCTGGCAATAGAGATAGACTTTTCACCCTTAACATCCCTGAGTTTTAAGCCAAATCCTCACTGTGTCGGTCTCTCTGTCTTTCTATCTATGTATATCTATCTATCTGTCTGTCTGTCTGTCACTCTACTGTATCTATCTGTGTCTCTCCCTGTTTGTTGGTCTGTGTCTATCTATCTATATCTATCTATCTATCTATCTGTCTCCGTCTGTCTGTCTGTCTGCAGGTGCAAATATAATAACCGAAATGAAACTTAATCACTGGTCTGGCTGGGATTCAATCTCAGGTCCTCGCACTCCACAGGCACGCACATTACCACTGAGCCACAGAGAGGATCCTCGCTTTGTCTCTAAGCAACGCGGGCTTTTATACACCCCATTACACAAAGGCCGCCTACAGTAACATGCAACAGCGGAAAACCCATCCATAATACTACTACTACTAATAATAATGATAATAATAATAATCTATCTATCTATCTATTGCTGGACGCCACAATCCCGTAAGGGGTGGCCATTTGACATTGACTTGTTTTACAGGGAGGGGCACTAACCCTCCACCAACCCACTTGTTGACATGTAGGGAACATGAATGGGTTAGTGATATTGTTACCACCCAGCATTGTAAATGGTTTCTTGGCTTACAGGAAACCATTTGGCTCGTCACTCAATGTAAAGCCACCTGTAAAGGAAAGAAAAGCAATAAGAAGTGACAGGAAAGATGGGAGAAATAGGTAGAGAGGAGGGCAGGTACAGAAAAAGAATGATAAAGGTGATGGAAGAAGTAGGCAGCACTACATCAAGTGAGTGGATGATGGTCGCCACCACCTATAATAATAATAATAATAATAATCCATCCATCTTCCAATCCAACGTTGCCCCATGAGGAGCGTAGAAGCCCAGGGCCAGGCAAGTTGGTCCTGACATTTAGGATGAGAGTGAATAATAATAATAATAATAATAATAATAATAATAATAATACATTCCATCCATCATCCAATCCAGTCTTGCCCCATGAGATGCGTAGGAGCCCCGGGCTAGGCAAACTGGTCATGACATTTAAGATGAGTGACCAGCCTCACTCGTCCCTGAGTGGCATTACATGAGCAATAAACCCCAACCATCCCTTGGATATAAACCTTTACCGGCTCAATCCAATTGGAGCATCTTAATTACCTACTAAACCACCAGGCGCCATAATTTGGTGTTATGGCTACCACCCAGCATAGTAAATGGTTTCCTGGTGTATAGGAAACCATTTGGCTTGTCACTCAGTGTAGAGTCACCCACAGGCAGAAGGAAGAGGAAGGAATGAAGGAAAGAAAGACAGAAGAGGGAGTGTAAAGTCACCCACAGGCAGAAGGAAGAGGAAAGAATGAAGGAAAGAAAGACAGAAGAGGGAGTGTAAAGTCACCCATAGGCAGAAGGAAGAGGAAAGAATGAAGGAAAGAAAGACAGAAGAGGGAGTGTAAAGTCACCCACAGGCAGAAGGAAGAGGAAAGAATGAAGGAAAGTAAGACAGAAGAGGAAGGAAGGAAGAGAGGATGATAACAATAATAATAATCCATCCATCCATCATCCAATCCTATGTTGCCCCATAAGGAGCATAGGAGCCTGGGGCTAGGCAAGTTGGTCCTGACTTTTAAGATGAGAGAGAATAATAATAATAATAATAATAATAATAATGATAATAATCTATCTATATATCTATAGACCGACGCCCTAATCCCGCAAAGGGTGGCTGCAGACAAAACTCCTCCAAGTCGCTCTGTCACCCACCATTTGACTACCCTCCCCCCAACTCACCCCCCCCTCCCTCATATACCTCTCAACTCCATCGCTCCACCTCATCCTCAGTCTACCCCTCCCTCTCCCTCCCTCCACCTCACCTACATACACCCTCTTAGTCAGTCGTTCATTCTCCATTCTCTCCACATCTCCAAACCACCTCAATGTATTTCTCCTAATCTTTTCAACCACATCCACATTCACCCCACAACGTTCCTTCACTTCTTCATTCGTCAACCTGTCCCTCCATGTCACTCCACATGCTCCTCTCAAGTAGCTCATTTCCACAGCTCTCACTCTTGACTTGTTCCCCTCTTGCAAGGTCCACGCCTCGCTTCCATATGTCAGGGTAGGGATCACAATACTATCATGCAGTGACTTCTTAACTTCCATACTCACCTCCCTATTTCTCATCACTGCTTTCAGTGAACCAACAACCTTCCTTCCCTGTTGTACCCTTTCACGCACTTCATCCCCCGAAGTTCCATCCTTACTCATCACACTACCCAAGTATTTGAATGTACTCACATTCTCCATATCCTCACCATCCAACCTCAATGCACACTCTGTGACTTCATTCCTCTCAAACACCATAACTTTACTTTTGTTTACATTAACTTTCAGATTCCTCCTCCTACACACTGTCCCAAAATCGTTCACCAAACCTTGCAACTCCCATTCATCTTCACTCAACAATACTGTATCATCAGCAAACAGCAACACCGGAATCTTCCAAATCTCACCCTCATTCATTAGAGCCACCCCCACATCCACTGCCCTACCTTGCACCTCCTTTACAACCCCATCCATGCATATATTAAACAGCCATGGAGACATCACACAACCCTGTTTCAGTCCTACATTGAGATCAAAGAACTCACTCAGCTCACCATCCACTCACACCGTAGCCCTAGCTCCTTCGTACATACTCTTCACAGCACTCAACAATTTCTCCTCACTCCATATATCCTTAATACCTTCCACATACCTTGCCTATCTATTCTGTCATAAGCTTTCTCCAAGTCCATGAAGGCAGCATACACTTTCTTTCCCTTCTCTAGATATTTCTCCACTAAACATCTTAGAACAAATATCTGATCTACACACCCTTTTCCCTTCCTAAATCCCCCTTGTTCTTCTCCAACTAGCTCCTCTGTCATATGCTTAACCCTATCAATGAGTATTCTACCTTATATTTTACCAGTCACACTAAGAAGGCAAATACCCCTATGGTTACCACATACTTCTCTCTCCCCTCTTCCTTTGTATAAAGGAACAAATATACCTGATTTCCAGTCCTCTGGAACCCTTCCCTCTTCCCAAGCCAATCTACACAACTTCCCTATCCACTCCACAACAATCTCACCCCCATACCTCAGCATTTCACCACACACTCCATCAATTCCTGGGGCCTTTCCAAACTTAATCTTCTTCATCACTTCCACTACTTCCGCCCTACTGATCTCTTCCTCCCTCCTCTCATCTCTTCTTCTCCCAGCCATTCCCCAACCACTTATACTCGCACTGCTGCCACTCTCTACATTCAACAAATTGTTTCAATAGCCCCGTGCTCCCCACTCAGGTTTATTTCAAAGATCTGAGGTGACGTATAATGGAGGTTTATTCCAGAGAGAACTTCTATACCTGTGCTCTGTTAGATGTCTAGCCCCATACTGACTCACAGCGAGCAGCGGGCGTGGGAACCTTAGCTTAAGTCAGCAGTTTAGAGAAGTGTGCTAATTTCATCGATGGTACTGGTTATATATACATATATATATATATATATATATATATATAGGTTTTAGGTGTACATAGTATGGGTACAATACTCCCCCGGTAAAAATGGAATTGGTGTCTCCTGACACAATGAAGGTAGGAATGCAGTGGAAATTCAATAATTGTGAAAAAAAAAGTGTGGTGGGTGTTTAGTATGTATATAAGTAAATGGGTTAATTATTATTGGTTGATAAAAAACAATCCATAGGAATTGTAGCAAAGCACAGGAATATAGTATATACAATACATGGCCATGTGAAAGAAGAAGAAAAAAAATGTAAATACATAGGAATAATATAACAATGGGTGTATAGACATATGATGTAAATGCACAGTACGTAGGTACAATAATGAAAGAATAGACTGAAGGGTAATATATCATTTGTGGAGCACATATGTGTAGAGGTCACTATATTTATAAGGATCCCATCCGACTATATGATGCACACTACTATTCTCTTTGTCATATGAATCCATATTTGGTTCAGTAATTTCACACTAGATTTACTGTTCCACATATAGTCTATATGGTTATGCTACTAGTAGAAAATATGGATAGTATTTTGGCTGCCACTACATTTTTCTGTTACTCATGAACTGTTCGTTTTCTATTTGGTTACACCTTTTCAGTATTATGTAAGGCGTTTCTGTTCAAATTTCTTATGTATTATATTAATTTCTGATTTTCTGTTAATAGATGGTATTTCGATGCTTCTGCACTTTTAGTTACCATGGATGGACATTAAACACTGCCTTCTTCTACAGCCTGGGGAGGCTGTACAACTCCTGTTGCGATTCTGATTTGTTGAAGGCGGTGTTCCATTTTCCTTACACAACAGGGCATTGCGCAGATCATAAGAATGAAACCTATCAAAGAGATGGCCACTGGGGGAAACACAATTGTTGGATGTATCCATGAACGGCTGAAGGCCATAGAAAACTGGTCCATAATGAAGTCACTTTCATTTAGAAAGGTTAGCATGCGCAAGTTTGCAGAGGTGATAGAGATGACAAATTATGTGGTCGATGAAGGCACGCGCTACGCTTTTCGCGATCTTATCTGCAAGTGGAACTAGGACACAGTAGCGAGAGAAATGATCAACAGCTACAAATAAATACTGAGCGCCTGATTCCGTAAGCGAAAGTTTTAGAAGGTCAATAGAAACAGTTTCCCACGGATGTGACGGAATTGGGTATTGTAAGAGCGGTGCAGGTAATCCAGTTGATCCTTTATGACAGTGGCACGAAATACAAGAGTCACAGTGTACACTGATATCTCGACTCATAGTTGGTCAATAGTATGCAAGACGTGCCTGTCGCAAGCATCGATCTTTACTTGGACGGGATGCATGAGGTGTGTTATGAACTATTTGAAGTACCGCAGATATTAGATCAGTAGGGACAACAAGTTGGTGGACTTCCCTATTGGGCAATTCCTTCCCTGTTAGAAATGTTTTCCTGTATAAGATACTATCTTTTAGAATGAACTCATCAATTGGTACTGGCAGAGTAGGTAAGGTAGAATTATCTCCCGATTCCAGGAAATAAATCACTTTGGACCAGACAGGGTCCTTGTGCTGATGATGTTGAACGACTTCTGGTGTTAGTGTGGTGTTATCGGTGTTGTTTGGCCGCACTGATGTGACAGCCGCTGCCACATTGCGTGAAAGTGCGTCCGCGACCACATTCGATTTTCCTGGGACATACTGAAAAGTCGGGTTGAAGTCCTCGATGATGACAGACCATCTAGTTAGCCTACCTGTGAGGTTACGTCCTTTGAACAGATCGCATAGAGGTAGGTGGTCTGTTTGGATATGCACTGGGTAACCATATACTATATCTCTGAAGTGTTTCAAGGACCAGACCACTGCCAGAGCTCCGAGATCTGTAACACTATAATTATGTTTGGCAGGGTTGAGGAAGCGACTAGCATACGCTATTACCCGCTTCCTTGATCTTTGATCCAATTGCATTAAAACTGCATCAAGGCCTGCGCCTGAGGCATCTGTGCACAAAAGAAGTGGTTGTGTATAATCAGGAAATGCTAAAACTGGGGCATTTACAAGAGCTGTTTTCAGTGCTTGGAAGGCTTGTGACTGATCGTTTGTCCAAACAAAAGGCACATTTTTCTTTGGTAAGTGAGTCAGAGGAGCGGCGATCTGTGAGTAACTTTTTATGAATCACCGGTAGTAACCACTTAATCCCAGGAAACTCTTTACAACATCTGTACTGGTAGGTTCTGGAAGTTGATTATCGCCTTAGTTTTATCGGCATTAATATGAATCCCTTGTGCATCAACTACATGCCCTAAAAATTTAATTTTCTTTCTTAGGAAGTTACATTTACTGAGGTTAATCTTCAAACCAGCCACTTGAAGGTGCTGAAATACTTGTTGAAGTTTAACAAAATGTTCAGGAATGGATTTGCTCACAACAATAATATCATCTAGACAGGCGAAGAGAGAATGGCCCATCATGCCACAAAAAACTGAATGGATGAGTCGCATGAATACTGAAGGGGCATTCCTTAATCCGAAGGGAAGTCTCTTGAACTGAAAATGTCCAGAAGGGGTACTAAAAGCTGTTATTGGACGAGATGATTCTTCCATTTCTACCTGCCAGTAGCCACTGAGTAGATCCAGTGATGTAAAGACTACGTTGTTCTCACCTAGTGACTCCAGTAAATCAGTCAGGACTGGCAATGGAAAACGATCGGGTACAGTAACTGAATTTACTCAATGATAGTCCACTACTGGTCTAAATTGGCCATCTTTCTTTGGAACTAAGAAAAGTGGGCTATTCCAGGGACTGACAGAGGGTTCAATGATATCCTGATCTAACATTTGTTGTACCATCTCGTCAGTCTTGTTCCTCAAGCTGTGAGACAATCAGTAGGCTGGTATGTAAATCGGTTGAGTACCCTGGACCAGTTCTATGTTGTGCTTCACTAAGTCTGTCCTACCCATGGGTTCTCCGGGTAAGGCTACTACATCTCGATATGACTGCAACAGATTGACTAACTGATCTTTATGTTGTGGATAATCATCACAAGTCAGGCTTGAGAGTAGGTCAGGTGAAAGGGTTGGAGCAGATCCCATAGAATTAATGGCATACACACCGACTGGTTCACCATCATCATCATCATGTTTAGTAGGTATGGAGATTGGTACCTCCTGGCACTCCCTTACGGCCGATGGGTAAACTAGAAAGTCTCCAATCTTTATACCATTTTTAAGTTTGATAGGAGCAGTACTGGTACTGAATAAGTACAGGTAACACAAGTTATCCTCCAACACAGTACACAACGCCGACTCATAAGTTAAACCATTCACACAACACGTCTCTGGTAATGTTAGTACATTCACTCCAGCTGTCGCACCTACAACACGAACAGAGACTTTGGTAAACTCATGCGGCAACAAAGTTGTGCACTGATTTGTTACTGCACGCTTCGTCTCTGCGTGTTCTAGAACATCATTCAAAGTTTGTGAGGTGGGTAACTGAGACGTGTCTGAGTCGGCTTGAGTGCTGTCATTAGAGGGGTTATCATGATTTACTGTTGAGTGATTAGAGGGTGTATCAGTAACAGTTGGTGAATTTACTTCAACGCTCCCAGGGAGTGGTGGATTTATTACTTTACTCTCAGAGAATGAGGAGCATTCACCTGTACTCTCGGGTAGTGGTGAGGATAGTGAGGACTGAATGACTGAGTTAATATGGGAAAGGACAGGACGTGGATAAGCCATGCCATATACTGGAAAGCCATGTCTATTCTAGTAGAAGACAGGATTAGAGCTATGTTGTATTCAGCCATGGTGGGTAACCCTAGAAGGGCATCTGCTGGATATTTGAGGTCATTTGTAACATGAAATGTCACTGTAAAAGGTGTCAAAGCTTTATCTAATTGTATTTTCAAAACAACTCGCCCTTTGACTCGAAACTCGGAGCCATCCACACCACATAAACGAATGTCCGGTGGCTCAAGAATGCCAACCCTTTTACCTGGTCCCCTAATGCTGTTTAAGGAGCTTTCAGACATCAGATTTACCATAGACCCCGTATCCATGAAAAACGAGGTTTGTATGTCTTCACTCCGCCCTAGAATGACTAAGCCTGAAGAAGTGATAGGCCCTACCTGGCGGATGGGGAGTTGGTCTTCTGTAGTTACGTGATACGGGTCCGGTGCGAGTGCTGCCCTTCCCCCGACTGGCGACTGTTTAGGAAACGACACTCCTCAGTAGTGTGAGTCGTACTGGTCTTATGATATTTGCACTTGGGGCGACACGTTCGTGATGGCGTACGCTGGCGACACTGTGAGGGATGATGTCGGTATTCGCGGTCGCAACTGGATGCTCGATGTCCGATGTGACCACAGCGCCAGCACACGATCGAGGCTTGTCTACCCCGGCGCACATCTGACTGATCATGACCGCTGGTTGGTGATCTACAACGTGAAAGGGAACGGTTAGTGTTAGGTTGTCCTCTCGCAATTGGTCGCGAACGTGAGTGATCTGACAAAGCAACGGAGGTGTGGAGAACTTGGGAAAAGGAAGGGCAAATAGTGGCCTGACGAGTGAGATTAGATCCCGTTCGTTCCCTAATGGCCTTGGAGACATTTTGAATTTTGTCTCCTGAGTTGAATCCTATCTGTAATGCTAATTCTTTCTGGGTGGGGTCAAGCCAATTCATAAATCTCAGATAACCCAGCAAATCTTCAAAGTCATCAAGGGAAATCAGAAATGTTCCCTGAACGTCTCTGACCCACTGGGTGCCAAGCAACAACTGGCGCATCTCAGAACTAGTGGCTTTCATTGCCGCTGCTGCCTCACACAATTTTGCATCTTTAGGTGGGACCTTCATATCCTCCTCCATTTGGGATAATAAATTGGTAAAACCTAAGAGAGAGGTGGCATTTGAATGCTGACAACAAAGCTGAATTAATTCACGACGCAAGGCATCAAATGTTTGACAGTCCTCAAAATGGCCTGAACGAATCGTGGCTCCTATTGGGGACCTACCTTGGTGGAGCCTCCCCATAAGGTAGGAGACTTTGAGGGGTTCATTTGTGATTTGTCTGTTTCGAATGTCCGTTTCTACCTCTCTGAGGAAGTCGTAAATTGACACTGAGTTATCTTCGCCGGTAAATTTAGGGCGGTTAGCATCGTCCAAATATATTGACTGTGGAGGGGGTGGTGTTGCCATGGTTGGAAGAGGGTGAGGTTGGATACGTGTGGAAGTAACTGAAGTAGTAGGTTGACAGGTAGTGAAAGTAATGGTAGTTATGTGTGGCTGAGTTGGGAGCTGAAGTGTTGTATCAGAGACAACTTGGGAAGTGGAAGTAGTAGGAGGTGAAGGAAGTTCTAGGGAGTCATTTAAAGATGAAGGTGTATCTGGATTTAATTTATCTGAGAGAAAGATATCTGGGTCCTCTAGAGCAGAAGTAGTAGTAGTAGTGGTAGTGGTGGTAGTAGTAGTGGGGGTGATGGTGGTGAGAGTAGTATGAGAATGTTCAGTTTTAGGAGTTGTCTGGGTGGATGAAGAATATTTTTGGCACGATCGACCGCTACGAAGAACAGTCACTGAATCGTCATTATCGGGAGTTACCGGCTCACTTTCAGTTGCTTGTCGCTGGCGAACGGGAAAGAGCTCAGTTTTTTTCAAAGTATAACATGTAGTGAAGGAGAGAAAAAAAAGAAAATGTTAAATGATAATGAGAATGAAAATTTTCATATACAATGTGAGAATGATGGCATATGAAATATGTACAATAGTAATGGGAGTAAATATTTACAATGGGGGAAAAATGAACAAGAGAAATCAGATGAAAAGAAATGAGGTGAGAGGTGAGTGTGGTGGGTGGTGGTGCGGAGAATGAAGGTAAATATAAGCGATGCACAATAGTGAATAAAAGACAGATGAATGGTATTATGAGGTACAATCTGTATAGAAAATCCGGAGAGTAATCTCTATAGAAAGACAGGGCTTGAGCTGATTAGCATAAACTATACAAGTACATATAAGGAATACCGAAGCAGTGAGAATGAAAGGAAGTCTTGTTTGGAAGAAGGGAAGTTGAGATGGTACTTGAATGAAGGACCTCTCCCCGGTGGCGAAGGTGGCAGGGGTGGGGTGCCGATGACATCACAAGTTCAGGCGACGAATGGGAGGCCAGCTGAGGGTCAGATGATCACCAGCGAGACGGTGATTGAAGAGAGCCAGCGATGACGTGGAGACATGTGCCCTTGGCAAGATGCCGGAGGCCGCAGTTGCCAGGCGGTGAGGGTGGGGCTGCTGGGGCAGGTTCTGCTTGGTCACCAATGCGGAAGGTGTGGGTGAGAGGGGGCGGTTGGGGTGTGGTAGGGTGAGCCGGGATGGTAATCATAAAATTATGAAGACAGTGAGGATGGAAGGGCTGACACCTGATAGTTCCTTACTGAGTTTCAGTAGAATAGCAGCTGTTGGGAAGTGATGTGACCCGCACGTCGGTGACGACACGTCAGGGAAGTTGCAGGAAGCGTTCACTACGGAAGACGTAGGTGTCCCAAACACAAGGCAGGCAAAAGGCAGACGTGCGGCAGGTGTGGAGAATGCACAAGCATGTGTAGGAATCACTCCCGTCGTGGCACTAAATCACGGTACAGGCGAAATGAGGTCCGATTCACCGCTGCTACCAAATTGTTTCAATAGCCCCGTGCTCCCCACCCAGGTTTATTTCAAAGATCTGAGGTGACGTATAATGGAGGTTTATTCCAGAGAGAACTTCTATACCTGTGCTCTGTTAGATGTCTAGCCCCATACTGACTCACAGCGAGCAGTGGGCGTGGGAACCTTAGCTTAAGTCAGCAGTTTAGAGAAGTGTGCTGATTTCATCAATGGTACTGGTTACAAATACATATATATATAGGTTTTAGGTGTACACAGTATGGGTACAAAATCCTCAAAGTGCTCCTTCCATCTCCTCAATTTCTCTCCCTTCTCCACCAACAATCTATTATTCCTATCTTTCACTCCCCTACTATTTCCTCTTTCACACTGCCTTACTTTCTTTACTTCCTTCCAAAACAATTTCTTACTCTCCCTCCATTTCACACTCAGATTCCTCCCAAACTCTTCATCCACTTTCTTCTTACTCTCCTTCACCAATCTCTTAATGTCCCTTCTCCTGCTCACATATACCTCTCTCTTCTCTCTCTCATCTTCTCCCCTACCTCTACTCGCTAACCATTCACTACATGCCTTCTTCTTTTGTTCCACAGCTTGTTTCACCTCATCATTCCACCATGCTGTCCCTTGCACACCCTTGCATCTCCTCCTCACTCCACAAACCGCCTCACACGCTGCGCCTATCTCTTCCATAAATATCTTACATACGTCTTCCACCCCTTCCATCTGCTCTAGCTCATACCTTCCCAATCTTTCTTCCACTATGCTCTTATACTCTGCCACTTTCTCACTATCTTGCAAAATCTCCACTCTTCTCACAGGAGCTGTTTCCTCCCGTCTTCCCCTTCGTCTCCTCAACCATTTTCTTTGCAGCTCTACCTTGGCCATCACTAAGTGATGGTCCAAGACTCCATTCCCCCACCCTCTCCACACTCTTGTATCCAACACTTGTCTTCTCATTCGCTCATCCACACACATGTAGTCTATCATTGCCTTTCGTTCAACAAGTTCACCATCCAGCCTCCTCATTACTCTCCATGTATATTGGTGGATCATCTTATGTCGGAAGTAGGTGTTGGCTATTGTCAACCCCTTACCAACACAGATGTCCACCAAAGCACTACCATTCCCATCTACGTCAGCTGGCACACCCCACTGACCAACCACTCCATCCACTCGTACATTCCCAACTTTGCCATTCATGTCTCCAATCAAAACCACTGTCTCGCTCCTCTCAAATTTGTCTATACATTCTACTCTTGCCCAAAACTCATCTTTCACTATTGCCACTCGGTCCTCTGTCGGAGCATACACACACACAATTGCCCATGCTTGTATACCTACTTTCATCCTCACCCATACAATCCTTGAACCTATTGTTCCATACTCTCTTATATTCTCCTTCCACTTCTTGCTTATCATCAAACATACTCCCTCTCTTGCCCTCTCATTCCCACTGACTCCTGCACATATACCTAAACCATATTCCCATTCTCTCACCCTTTCACCTCCCCATTTAGTTTCAGTCAATCCACATATATCCACTCTTGCATCCTCAACCACCTGAACAATCTCTCTCTCTTTCACTTCATCATTCACTCCTCTCACATTCCAAGTTCCCATCCTAAGAATGTCCTTTGTCAGTTCCTTAGTAGCCAACGTATGGTCCGTCCTGGTCCGAGGCGCTTTATTCGCTTGTTTAGTTAGTTCTTTTCACGGGGTGGGGCACTAACCCACCACCAACCCTTTTAGTCACGTCGTACGACAAGCAGGGATACTGGGGGAGTATTCTTGAACCCCCCTACCCCCAGGGGGTTAGATCTGGACAGCCAAGGTAATGACAGGTTAGACAGTTTAGGATCTGGTGGGTGAGTAAGGGTGTGCTGTCCAAAATACCCAATTTACCCCACAAATTTCCTCCAAGGTTATACCAGCTGAACCCAACCTAAACATAACCTAATTATTGCAAATCATTTATGACAGAGTAACGATGGAAGTTTGGAGGGTGAAGTACTTGAAACGGTACAGCAGGGAAGAAAGGTTGCTGGTTCTTTGAAAGCAGTGATAAGAAACACGGAAGTGAGCATGGAAGTGAAAAAGTTACTACATGACAGTATTGTGATACCAACTCTAACGTACGGAAGTGAAGCTTGGATCTCGTTGGAGGGACAGATGTCAAGAGTGAGAGCAGTGGAAATGAGTTATTTGAGAGGAGCATGTGGAGTTACATGGAGAGAGAGACTGACAAATGAGGAAGTGCAGGAGCGTTGTGGTGAGGATGCGGAAGTGACAGAAAGCGTTAGGAGAAATACACTCAGGTGGTCTGGCCATGTGGAGAGGATGGAGTGAGAGACTAACTAGGAAAGTGTGTGTGAGTGAGGTGCGTGTGGAGTTACATGGAGAGACAGACTGACAAATGTGGAAGTGAAGGAGCATTGTGATGTGAATGTGGATGTGATAGAAAGCGTTAGGAGAAATACAATGAGGTGGTTGGTCATGTGGAGAGGATGGAGGATGACAGACTGATGAGGAGAGTGTATGTGAGTGAGGTGTAGGGGGGGAGAGGGAGGGGGAGGCCAAGGATGAGATGGAGGGATGAAGTGGAGAGGTATATGAAAGAGGGTGTGTGTGAGCTGGTAGCAGGGCAGTGAAATGGCAAAGGACAGGGCAACATGGAGGTGATTTGTTTGTGGCCACCCCTTACGAGATTAAGGCGACTGGCAATAGATAAATAGATAGACAGAAATGGATGGCCAGGGTTATGATAGGTCAGTTTAGGATGCTGGTAGGTTAGTATGGGTGGTTTGTACAAAATAACCAATTTACCCCCAAAACTAATAATAACCCAAGCTAAATTACACCTAATTATTGCAAACCACTTATGACAGAAAAGATACAGTGTTAGGAATGTGTTGTGCATATGAGAAAGTGGGGTGTGAGCTGGGAGCAGGGCAGTGAAATGGAAGGGGACAGGGCGACATGGAGGCGATTTGTTTGTGGCCATCCCTTATGGGATTACAGCGTCTGGCAATAGATAGATAAACAGATAGACTTATGACTGAAAAGATACAGTATTAGGGATATGTTGTGCATGTGTTGAGGCAGAACTGCTGTTGTAGTTGGGCCAAAAAGCTGCCAGAAAAACAAAATCAGGGAAAAATTTGGTCTGGAACTGAAATGCAGTGATGCTGATGTTTCTCCCATTTCAACCTCATTCCTCTCCCTGGGATTGCAATTAATTACTTTTGTTTTTGGTAGAAAAGTATAATAATGGTCACACAAATACAGTATAACCGTCAATTATCCCAACGCTCTGTATCCGGTTATGCTCCGTATCCGGATGTTACGCTTTGGCTCTATTATACCTGTATCCGGATTTATTTGTCCATAACCAGACGTAAAAGTTCCAGCCTTGGGGGCCGGCCAGCCTACAAAGTAAAAAAAACTCCACTGGGTGGCTCACCGGCCTCTCTGTCCATGGGGAGGTAATAGACCGTAACCCACAAGCACAGCAAACAAGGCTGTCCGACTCCCTACTGAATGGTGGACATCCCCTGGCCACCCCAATTACCGGTAACATTCCGGCAGTGCGCAAGGAAAACAAACGTAACCCACAAGCTGAGTGAAAATGGCTGTCCAGCTCCCTATCAAATGGTCAAAATCCCCCGGCTGCCTGGATTAGTCGGAAACTCCCGGCCATGCACAGCCATCCGCCCCCGTACCAAGTGGTCAAAGTCGCATTGCCGTCTGGATTACTCGACCACTCCTTAGGTCATGCCAGCATCAACCAGTCGACTTTGGTGTGGTTCCGCCAGCAACGTGGTGCCAGCGTGCTTGTACAGGAGACCAAGTTGAAGGCTGCAGCCAAGACGTTTGCACATCTGCACAACATACATGGCTTCACGGCATCAGGGGGCTGGCTCTTCCGGTTTAAACTTTGGCATGGACTTCCAGCCCATAAGATACATGGCGAGGCTTTGGACACAGCAATGGAAGATGTACGCCGTTTCACCAGAAAGTGCAGCCCCTGATCAAGGACAAGGGCCTTGCTCTGGATCAGGTGTATGTACAATGCTGACACTCCGTGCCCACCAACACCCTGGCAGAAGAGACGAAGACTATGCCTGATTGGAAGTTGTCCAAACAACATGTCTCTGTTTTGTGCTGTGCCAGTGTTAACGGGACGGACCGCCTCAAACCCGTTGTTGTTGGGTGTGCAAAACAACCACGCTGTCTCTATGGGATGATGGATAGCCTGCCTGTTGTGTGGTACCAATCTGTGAACGCCTGGATTACCACTAAGATATTCAGAGACTGGTTCCACAGACACTTTGTCAAGGAGGTTATCCGTTAGCAGACGGAGGAACTTGGTATCCCTCGTGACAAGGTGAAGACACTCCTGCTTCTGGACAATGCTCCTGCACATCCATCTGAGGAGGATTTGGTTGCTTTTGATGGCCATATTAGGTGCATGTTTCTGTCACCTATTACCACTGTTCTGCTTCAACCAATAGACCAAGGTGTTATTGTGGCTGCAAAGAGACTGTACCGCCGGAGGTTCCTGAACAAGGTGATGGAGGTGCTGGAGGAAGAGGACGCGGTGGAGGACACACGTGGGCAGCAAACCTTGCAAGGAAGTCTGCATCAAAACCTTGGACACTGGTTGGTCTCGTCTCCTTCAGGAATGCGAGGCCGTGCACGCCTTCGAAGGATTTGATGTGGACGATTTCCACCTTTGGCTACAAAACGCAGGTGAGGATGTGGACATTGATGATGTGAGGGATTGGCTGGACGACAATGATGGCAATCCAGTTTATCAGACCTTGTCTGATGAGACCACTACTGCTGTGTCTGCAGGGCCAACAGCGGAATGCAACGAGGATGAGGACGAAGACTCTGACTCTGGCCACCCCGCCTCTCCATCACTCCATTGTCTTGGTGCATTGCTGGCCGGCATCGAGCAGGTGCTCGAATATGCCAAGCACCCTCATTGCGACAGGGAGTTGGTGCCACTCAAGCTGGCCATGGATCTGCAGGCAGTCAGGGACGCTGTCATTTCCAACAGAATCGCCGCAACTATTGTCAGATGAAGATCATCTCCTTCTTCAAGCCCGCCACCCCTTTAAGTGCCAGTCTCTTCTCCCCACCATGACCAACACCACCCGCTGAACCCCAGTCTTCACCCTCGGACCCACAACCATGCACACTGACAGCCATTGAGTTGCTATTAGATGTGAGCTTGTGACTGTCTTCAAAGAGTCCTGAGGTGGGTAGGGTTCCATCACCTCACCACACGTCCCTGCTCATTGACCGGCTTCAGCAGGTGGAGGAGGAGGAATTCTTTGACCTTTGCCAGGTGGCTGTGGTGGCCACTAGACCACATGGGACACCTGTACACATGTTGCTGCCTGATGGGTTACCACACCTGTCTGCCGTTCACTAGGTGGTAAGTGTGTTACTAATGATTTCTTAACTGTTGCTAATAATTTCTTATTCACTGGACACTGTATGATGTAAATGTTAACGTCCTCCAATCCAACCACCAATAATCCAAAAATTCCAATACGCTGAATTTGTCAAGGCAAAATGTTTTGATTTTTTTTTTTTTTCTGGGCTTTATCTAAGGATTTCTCTGGCTTGGCCTTGGATGTACTGCCTGTAACTCTTCACCTACACTTCCATGGATTTCTGCTGAGTAAAACAATGGCCCTTATCACATTAAGCGTTTATTTAATGATCATGTACATATTTATAATGTTTTCAAAGATCCCTCCCAATAGTCCGGAAAAAACACTAGTCCCAAAGACCCTCAGTGCCCTGCCATTTGGATTACAGGACTTTTACTGTATATAACCTTGTGTAACTATGCACGGATGCTACAAGTGTACGTGACTTAACTCGCCCAGCAAGGTCCAGCCACTCCCCTGAACTTGCTGTGTCTGCATTTTTTGGAAGCTGAGGCAATGTGTGTGCTGGTTTAGGGTCAGTCAGAAGCAGGCTACCAACCACGGCACATCTGTGTTAAATCTAGCTATCTATCGCCAGATGCCTAAATCCCGTAAGGGGTGGCCACAAATAAATCGCCTCCATATCGCTTTGTCCCCTGCCATTTCACAGCCCTGCTCCCAGCTCACACCCTCATCTCTCACATACCTCTCCACTCCATCCCTCCACCTCATCCTTGGCCTCCCCCTCCCTCTCCCCCCCTCCATCTCACTCACATCTACTCAGAATAAATTAGAAAACTGACAACGGACTTTGAGCTTACCCCTCTCAGCCTGTTTCATGCATACTGTTTTTTTTAAATAATTTTTGTTGTTTAACCCCTACACCGCGGGCATGTTTACCGATGTTTTGCGTGTGCCGCGGGGTTATTCGGACTCCGACAGACTCTCAAAAAATATTTGCCAAAAATCAGTTATTAGTCCTAGAATATTAAAATTATATATGCTTATGGCACATACCTTCAGCTTTCTCCTGGAATGTTTGTTGAGCCTTCGTCAGTTACCGTAGGACTTGTAGAGACCTCTGAAGTTGGGTAACGAAGTCTCCACTTTACACTTCCCGACAACCCGTAATATGATTACCACAGCCAGATATTAACACTATAAACACTATTCTATGATTTTCAAGTAGTTTGGGATCCATACTCCAAAAAAAAAAAACACTGTGAAAGCAATGAAAATTATGAGCGCGTCTGACCGCCGCACTTGCGCTAGTTCGCTCTTGGTCCTCTGTCATTTATTATTCATAAAACCCCTCACACTTTATATTTCTATTACTATATAACACTTATATATATCTACAGTCTTTATCCATAAGTTTCCTTCAGTAGTATTAGTTTATTGTCACTGTAGGGATTCAATTTCTTTCAGTAAAATACGTAGCATTCACTTTCTCGTCCTGTATACTGGCATTGAGAGTGAATGTCACTTTCATCTTCACTCTCATAACTCATAGTATTCAGACATGCTATAGTGAAACTTTCACTTTCATTACTCCTAGGGTATATACTCGTATTCTTATAATACTACTCATTTACATTTCTATTTACGTTCTCTATTTTATTTACGTTATTTACATTTCTATTTTATTTACACTGTGTTATGCAGTCACTTGAAGTAACTTATAAAACTATTTTCCATTGTTCACATATATTTACATTCAGTACTTTCAC
The DNA here is from genome assembly GCF_032717465.1 of Coenobita brevimanus. NCBI lineage: Eukaryota > Metazoa > Arthropoda > Malacostraca > Decapoda > Coenobitidae > Coenobita > Coenobita brevimanus. The sequence goes on along the minus strand of NC_136984.1, from coordinate 30,432,291 downwards.
TTGCTGTTTACACATTATTTACAATTCCACTTGCACTGTTGTACTCAATAGAAAGATCGTAGTCACTCTTTTATCAATTGTCAGCCCTTTACCTCTTTCCACACGAGGTTTAGTAGGGGGTAAAGGTCACAGGGCCCTTTGCATGGGGGTGAAAAAGGTCCTGAAGTCAGCAAGAGGATGAGCCGTACCTCCTCTTCGGAAGATGAGAGAGAACTGATAAGGGAGGGCTGGCCCGGGTAGAGGCCTACTTAGGGGATATTCAGTACTACCAACGTAGCTCTTGAAACAGCTATGTATTTCACTGAAATGATTGGCAGGAAATCTAGACAATACATTATAAATTAGGTAGTTCCAGGTGAATGTAAATATCACTTAGGCTTTCCCTTCCCTCCTTATATGTATATTTATTACGAAAATAGATTACAATATATGGCATATTTCAAGGGGAAAAAAAACAGCGAAAATTAGCGAACGAGTGCACGTGAGGTGTTGTCAGGTGATAATTAGCCAATTCTAGGTGTATGGCACTCACACTTACCTTATTTCTTTCTTGTATATATTATTTGGTATAAGAATAGGGCATAGGGCTTATTCCAATGGATGAAATCAGTGAAAAATTCCAGGGAAGATTTACTTAGCGCAGCACGGCCGGGCAGGCGAGAGGATAGGGTAATGGAGGGGGGGTAGGGAGGGTAGTCAAGAACGGGGAGAAATGGCTAAATTGTCAACAATGGATGGGAGTACAGATGAGATTAGGAGTGCTGACTAGTGTTGGACATTGGCAGTACTGATAGATGATACAAGCCCCCACTTGGAAGCCCGGGTGAATTCAAAATAACAGAGAATCACAAAAGCGACGCCCCGCGGTATGATCCCTTGCTCCCGAGCGTCACGAAAGTGACGCCCCGCGGTTAAGGGGTTAACCATTGATTTCTTGGTGTTTTGGATTATAATGCATATTGTAATGTGTGTTTTGATGTCTAAAAACAGCCAAAAGACCGCACAACACTACAGTGCTCGTCAGAAGTATCGAGCGCCTATGGCTGGGCGTGCAATACTTATGGACAAAAAAGAATCACCCGTTTTGGGTAGTAAAAATTGAGCCAGAAGTTTGGGGCACTAGCATGACGTCACGGTGGCCTGAGGCCTTCCTACGCACTGGTTGGTTCCCGCATCAGTTGCCTACAGGCTGCCTGAGAGAGAGAGGAACTCCGCCACTCCTCCCTCTCTTTTTGCGCCATTTTTTACCGAGTGTCCTGCAATGTTTTGCCTTTCGCCACTTTGTTATGGCACCTACCCGTGAACTATCAGGTGAAATCATATCCCAGATCATTGCTCTAAAGAAGGCAGACCACCAAACGAAGGAAATTAGTGAATTGGTTGGCGTGGCTCGATCGACAGTGCATAGGTGGTGCGCATTTTTGAGTGAAAAACAGGGGTGACGTTCCCACAAAGAGGCCTAGGAAAACTTCCCCGAGGTCTGTTAATGTTTTACAACGTGCAGTGGAGTCTAATCCTCGTGTGAGTGCAAGGAAAATAAAGGAGAGCAACCCAGAAGTGTTTGGTGAGGTTTCTGTGCGCACAGTGTCTCGAAGGGTCCATGAACTTGGTTACACAAGTCACGGGCCTGTGAGAAAGCCTCTTCTCACCAAAAGCCAGAGAATTCATAGGCTTGCCTTTGCTAACAAATACCTTAATTGGGGTGAGCAGCAATGGTTGTCAGTGTTGTGGTCTGATGAGGCAACATTTAGTGTAACCTATAACAGAGGAGCACGTGTGTACTGGCGCAAAGGTAGTGACCCACTTGACCCACGGTATGTTGAAAGCACAGTTAAACATCCTGATTCATTCATGGTATGGGGTTGTTTTTCTGGTAAAGGTTTGGGGAAGCTTGTTGTGCTTCCCAAGAACTGCAGAGTGAATCAGGATGTTTACCTGGAGCTTCTGTGTGATCATTTACATGAGTCATTCAAGCTAAAAGGTGCACGAGTGTTTCAGCAGGATGGTGCACCTGCTCATAAGGCCAAATCAGTCACCAATTGGCTTCATGACTGTGAGGTATCATTCATGAAAGACTGGCCAGGAAATATCCCAGACCTCAACCCGATTGAAAACCTCTGGTACCTCGTAAAGAAGAATCTCAAAGGGAAGGACGTGAGCTTTCTGCCTAAGCTGGAAGCCGCCATTCGTGACTCCTGGGACAAAATACCCCTCCAGCACCTCAGGAACCTCGCCCTTTCACTTCCAAGACGTCTCAGGTCCGTGAAGAAGCATAAAGGATACCCTACGAAGCACTAAAAGTAAATAAAATGCATTATTTATATGTTTTATCAATGTTGAAAGGTTTGTTTCGTAGAAGGGACGCAGGGCGCTCCATACTTCTGACGAGCACTGTAATAAAATTAGGAAGGGTACCGTGCATATTGGTAAGCTGGTGCATTATTTTTTTTACTGATTTTGATGATGTTTTAGTCTAAAATTGTGTGTTTAGGTTGATTTATAAACTGGTTTTAGACTTAATGTGTTTTGGCCATAGGTGGGATGAACATTGTCATTTTGGGGTACAGTTTACTAAGCTTGATTTTTTCCAGACTTATATTTGATAATTTTCAGATTTTATTTGTTGGTTTCAGTGAGTTATTTACAGGTGTTAGGCTTAGGTTAGCTTCCTTGACAGCTGTTAGGCCATTTAGATTGGCTTTACACTTGTTTTTGGACTCATTTGGGTGGGTTTTGCATTTGGTTTGGGGGGGAGAAACCCAAGGCTCAAAAACACATCCCTATACTTTACATGTTAAATCTACCCTGATATACGATACCCCGCCTAACGATGGGTTATTACTAAACCAACTGCATCGTTAAACTGGTGTATACCTGTATAATGCATATTGCAATGTATGTTTTTATGTCTAAAAACAGTCAAAAGACCTCAGAACACTGCCAAAATTAGGAGGGGTACAGTACATATTGGCAAGGTATGGGTAGTAGGTTGGACATAGGTAGGATATGGGTATAGTAGAGGATATTGCCCCGTATCCGGACATGCCTTTGGCTCTAGTATGTCTGATAATTGAGGGACTATTGTATTTTGTATTTGATATATATACTGTACTTTGTTATGATACTGTACTTTGCGTTTGTTACATATGGTATATATCAGTTGTACTCAACTGGCAGACCGCGGTCCAAATCAGGACCGCGGTGAGCTTTTGTGTGGACCCCAGCACACTAGCTGCCGGTGGAATGGGTGGTTACCTCAACAATAAATGTACATTCAATGATTTTTTGTTTTTCAAAGAAATGATTTCTGTAGTTTATTTTCAGCAGCGTTTTAGACAAAAAATCCATGTAGCCTGAAGTAAATTGTAATGTGTGTTCTTATATGTTTCTAATTACCACATTTTGAAGTCAGACATTCATCCAGACCCTTGCTACATAGGAAACTGTGTGTCTGGATCTTCACACACAGTAGCTGAGTACCCCTGGTATACAGAAAACACAGTGTCTGTTGTGTGCAATGAGTTATGGGTCCCGCAAAGCCCTCAAGTCAGTGAGGTCAAATCCCAGCTTTTGTTTATCGCCATCACTACGAAAGTAGAGATACATCAGGACTCCCGCGCTGCTCCCTCACTTCATGTTTTGTTTATCTCCGTCAGCTGATACGAGATGCTGCTGTGTGTGTGAGAGTGAACAAGGGTGAGAAAATGATAGTGATGGAATGGCTGTGAAGAGTGACAGAGTGAAGCAAGGATGAGATGCAGTTCTGATGGAGTGACTGAGTGTGTGAGAGTGAAGGTGAAACAAGAGAGAGAGAGAGAGAGTGAAGCAAGGATGAGGTGTGATTCTGATGGAGTGACTGTGTGAGAGTGAAGGTGAACAAGTGAGAGAGAGAGAGAGAGAGAGAGAGTGAAGCAAGGATGAGGTGTGATTCTGATGGAGTGACAATGTGAGAGTGAAGGTGGGAGAGAGAATGATAGTGATGGAGTGGCAGTAAAGTGACAGAGTGCAGAGTGAAGCAAGGATGAGGTTAGGTACATATTCACCCGTGTCTGTCTGTCTGTCTGTCTGTCTGTCTACAAAATAAATAAAAAAGTTACAGTTGGATTTGCATGAAATTCTGTGGGTATGCATGACATGGGCCAACGAAGAATGGGTTACATTTTGGTGGTGATCAGGGTTTGCATCCTGGTCCAGCGCTGTTCTTTGTTTGTTCTCCCGTTCCTTTGTTTGTCCGCGATACATCAAAAAGTTACAGTTGGATTGTAGTCAAATTTTGTGGATATGTGGGTCATGGGCCAAGGAAGAGTTAGCTAAATTTTGGTGGTGATCGGAGTTGTGTGGTACGGGTGCTGGTGGAGGTATGTGCTCTGCGAGTGCTGTCTACTTGCTGCTGCTGCTGTTGTTTTTACTGTTTAACCCTGGTCTGTTTGGCTGAGCAGACCCATCAACCACAGGCAAGCAACTGGTTCTGAGGGGCCATCCTACAAGTGATGGTTACATGAAAGCTGATTCTTAGGTATTTGGCAGAAGTGAGTCTCCTTGGTTACTAGTCATATTCATCCTCCAATCTGACAATGTTTGGCCATTTACTGAGTTGAAATAGGAATGAGTCTCCTTGGTTACTAGTTAAATTTAACCTCCAATCTTACAACGTTTGGCCAATAATTGAGGTGGTTTGGCCATGTGGAGAGGATGGCATATGAGAGACTAACTAGGAGAGTGTGAGTGAGGTGCATGTGGAGTTACATGGAGAGACAGACTGACAAATGAGGAAGTGAAGGAGCGTTGTGGTGTGGATGTGGATGTGATAGGAAGCATCAGGAGAAACACACTGAGGTGTTTTGGCCATGTGGAGAGGATGGAGAGTGAGAGACTAACGAGGAGAGTGTATGTGAGTGAGGAGGCAGAGGGCAGGGGGAGGGGGAGACCGAGGATGAGGTGAAGAGATGGAGGAACAAGGATGGAGAGTGAGACTAACCAGGAGTGTGTATGTCAGTGAGGTGGAGGGGGGGAGAGGGAGGGGGAGGCCAAGGATGAGATGGAGGGATGGAGTGGAGAGGTATATGAGAGAGGGGGTGTGAGCTGGGAGCAGGGCAGTGAAATGGCAGGGGACAGGGTGGCATGGAGGCACTTTGTTTGTGGCCACTCCTTACGGGATTAAGGCGTCTGGCAATAGATAGATAGACAGATAAACAGATAGACAGAGGCAGTACAAATATAAAACATTGAAAGTACACTGTAATATATGTACATGAGAGAGAGAGACAGACAGACAGACAGACAGAGACAGACTGACACACACATACAGACAGCTAGACATATAGAAAGATAGATAGATATAGATAGATACACAGGCAGACAGACAGACCAACAAACAGCCAGACAGATAGATACAGTATAAACAGAGACAGGCAGACAGACAGATAGATACACAGACACAGACAGACATAAAGACAGAGATCGACAAACAGACATAGATAGATAGATAGACAGATACAGACAGACAGACACACAGATGGACATAGGGACAGACAAGATAGATAGACAGAGATATACAGACAGATAAATAGACAGACAGATAGATAAACAGACAGACAGACAGACATAGAGATAGATAGATAACTAAACACACAGACAGACAGACAGACAGACAGACACAGACAGCTGGCCATGCACACTCACCCTCATCTCATCAGGGTTTGTGGTGTAGTTCACCGGCTGACAGAACCAGCTGTACCGCAGCCTGACAGACACAATGGCCAGCTGGAAGGCACCATTACAAGCATTAGTACAGCTGGCATTAGTACACTACCACCTGGATTAGTACAGTGTTGTTTAGTACAGTACCACCTGGATTAGTACAGTACAACCTGGATTAGTACAGTATTGTTTAGTACAGTACAACCTGGATTAGTACAGTATTGTTTAGCACAGTACAACATGGATTAGTACAGTATTGTTTAGTACAACACCACCTGGAAGTACAGTATTGTTTAATACACAACCACCTGGATTAGTACAGTATTGTTAATACACAACCACCTGGATTAGTACAGTATTCTTTAGTACACAACCACCTGGATTAGTACAGTATTCTTTAGTACACAACCACCTGGATTAGTACAGTACTGTTTAGTACAGTACCACCTGGATTAGTACAGTACTGATTAGTACAGTACCACCTGGATTAGTACAGTACAACCTGGATTAGTACAGTACTAATTAGTACAGTACAGCCTGGATTAGTACAGTACTGATTAGTACAGTACAAACTGGATTAGTACAGTTCTGATTAGTACAACATACAGTAAACTCTCAATTATCCGTTGTAATTAAATGATGATAATAATAATAACAATAATAATATAATAATAATTCATTGTGACTAAATAATAATAATAATAATAATGATTAGTGGTAGGTGGGGGCACTCACCATCCACTCACTCGATGTAGTGCTGCTCTCGTGTGTCTGCCCTTTCCTCTCTTCCATCCCTCTTTCCCTCCATCCTCCTCTGTCTTTCTTTCCTTCATTCTTTCCTCTTCCTTCTGCCTGTGGGTGACTTTACACTCCCTCTTCTGTCTTTCTTTCCTTCATTCTTTCCTCTTCCTTCTGCCTGTGGGTGACTTTACACTCCCTCTTCTGTCTTTCTTTCCTTCATTCTTTCCTCTTCCTTCTGCATGTGGGTGACTTTACACTCCCTCTTCTGTCTTTCTTTCCTTCATTCTTTCCTCTTCCTTCTGCCTGTGGGTGACTCTACATTGAATGACAAGCCAAATTGTTTCCTGTACACCAGGAAACCATTTACTACGCTGGGTGGTAACCATATAACCAAATTATGGCGCCTGGTGGTTTAGTGGGTAATTAATGCGCTTCAATCAGATTGAGCCGGTGCAGGTTTATTTCCAAGGGGTGGTTGGGGTTTATTGCTCATGTACTGCCACTCAGGGATGAGTGAGGTTGGTCACTCTCATCTTAAATGTCAGCACCAACTTGCCTAGCCCCAGGAGTGTAAAGTCACCCACAGGCAGAAGGAAGAGGAAAGAATGAAGGAAAGAAAGACAGAAGAGGGAGTGTAAAGTCACCCACAGGCAGAAGGAAGAGGAAAGAATGAAGGAAAGACAGAAGAGGGAGTGTAAAGTCACCCACAGGCAGAAGGAAGAGGAAAGAATGAAGGAAAGAAAGACAGAAGAGGGAGTGTAAAGTCACCCACAGGCAGAAGGAAGAGGAAAGAATGAAGGAAAGAAAGACAGAAGAGGGAGTGTAAAGTCACCCACAGGCAGAAGGAAGAGGAAAGAATGAAGGAAAGAAAGACAGAAGAGGGAGTGTAAAGTGACCCACAGGCAGAAGGAAGAGGAAAGAATGAAGGAAAGAAAGACAGAAGAGGGAGTGTAAAGTCACCCACAGGCAGAAGGAAGAGGAAAGAATGAAGGAAAGAAAGACAGAAGAGGATGGAAGGAAAGAGGGATGGAAGAGAGGAAAGGGCAGACACACGAGAGCAGCACTACATCAAGTGAGAGGATGGTGTGTGCCCCACTATAATAATAATAATGACAATAATACAGTAAATTCTCAATTATCCGTTGTAATTCAGCCATCCCTACAATGAATAAAGCAAAACAATGGATATTGCATAGTACCCCCCATTGGCTCAAAAAACACAGGATATTGCAAAACACCAGATACTGCACAGTACCCCCCATCGACTCAATATTCAGTGTTGACCCATCGAGTCTTCGACAAACCTCTTCCAGTACAGCCCCATCATTGCCGTGATAACACCCTGGTCCATAAACCTCTTCCAGTACGGCCACTTTGTTGCCGCAACAGTACAGATGCTGAATTAGGAGGCAAGAACATGACCCTAATACGACTTCCATCCCCAACCAACTCCGTCACAGAAGGATGAACCAGGAGTGTTGTCAGGGAGCAGCAGAGCCTTCACTTGGTGGCGGGCAAGGCCAAGACTGTGTTTGATAATAGATGTGTTTGATAATGGATAATCTCCTTCACTGCATGACTGTAGAACCAGTCTTTGAAGATCCTGGCTGTAAACCAAGCCATCAGTGAGTGGAAATAAATCACTGGGAGATGATCCATTAACCCTGGAGACAATGTGGCTGTTTGGCGTGCCCCACTACAACAGGTGTCAGATGCTGGCAGCCTGTTGTACTGGCACAAGACAAAACAGACAATGGCAGCCTGTTGCACTGACACAAGACAAAAGACAATGGCAGCCTGTTGCACTGGCACAACACAAAACAGACAATGTCAGCCTGTTGCACTGGCACAACACAAAACAGATAATGGCAGCCTGTTGCACTGGCACAACACAAAATAAACAATAGCAGCATGTAGCACTGGCACAACACAGAACAGACAATAGCAGCCTGTTGCACTGGCATAACACAAAACAGACAATGGCAGCCTGTTGTACTGGCACAACACAAAACAGAGATGAGCTGTTTGCTTGCCTTACCACCATGTAACAACTTCTTTTCATAAGTCAAGGTATTAGTCGCCACTGACCTGAAGAACAGACCAGTTTCATCTAGTCGCCACTGACCTGAAGAACAGACCAGTTTCATCAGCATTATAAAACTGATTGAGACATAACCATTCTTTGTCAAACGGGTTTTTAATCTATCTATCTATCTATAGCCCGACGCCCTAATCCCGCAAAGGGTGGCCACAGACAAAACGCATCCAAGTCGCTCTGTCATCCACCATTTGACTACCCTCCCCCCAACTCACCCCCCCCTCCCTCATATACCTCTCAACTCCATCCCTCCACCTCATCCTCGGTCTACCTCTCCCTCTCCCTCCCTCCACCTCACCTACATACACCCTCTTAGTCAGTCTTTCATTCTCTGTTCTCTTCACATGTCCAAACCACCTCAGTGTATTTCTCCTAATCTTCTCAACCACATCCACATCCACCCAACAGCGTTCCTTCACTTCTTCATTCGTCAACCTGTCCCTCCACATCACTCCACATGCTCCTCTCAAGTAACTCATTTCCACTCCTCTCACTCTTGACTTGTTCCCCTCTTGCAAGGTCCATGCCTCGCTTCCATACGTCAGGGTAGGGATCACAATACCATCATGCAGTGACTTCTTAACTTCCATACTCACCTCCCTATTTCTCATCACTGCTTTCAGTGTACCAACAACCTTCCTTCCCTGCTGTACCCTTTCACGCACTTCATCCCCCAAAGTTCCATCCTTACTCATCACACTACCCAAGTACTTGAATGCACTCACATTCTCCATATCCTCACCATCCAACCTCACTGCACACTCTGTGACTTCATTCCTCTCAAACACCATAACTTTACTTTTGTTTACATTAACTTTCAGATTCCTCCTCCTACACACTGTCCCAAATTCATTCACCAAACCTTGCAACTCCCATTCATCTTCACTCAACAGTACTGTATCATCAGCAAACAGCAACACCGGAAGCTTCCAAATCTCACCCTCATTCATTAGAGCCACCCCCACATCCACTGCCCTACCCTGCACCTCCTTTACAACCCCATCCATGTATATATTAAACAGCCATGGAGACATCACACAATCCTGTTTCAGTCCCACATTGAGAACAAAGAACTCACTCAGCTCACCATCCACTCGCACCGTAGCCCTAGCTCCCTCGTACATACAGGTTTTTAAGCCTGGTGCAAAACTCATCAATTCCTTCTGTGTCAGCATTCAACACTTCACAACAGGTCATCTTGTGGGACAGCCCATGTTGAAGTGTGAACCAAGTCAGCCAACCTCCAGACACCTTGAAATCAGTGATGCCCAGCTTCTCTGGCAACTTGGTGGCTGTTGCCTTCAGCTTGATGACACACACAATCACACCACTGCCACACTGTTGTCCAAACCACTTCAGGCAGACCTGGTTAAGTTTGCCAAAACATGTCCTGGCCATCATCTTGTGATTGTGCGTTACACAGTTGCACCATGTTGACCCTGGAAGTACATCTTGATGGAGTGTTTGTTCCTCCACAGATCCTGCAACATGGTACAGGACATGTCATGGTGCTCCATCAGCCTTGCAATGGTCCAGCCTTGCTTCATCCTCTCAATTATCTCCATCTTCTTCCCCACTAAGAAAACAAAACGACACCTCCTAGCAGGTGGTGGTGGCATGGTGGAGACAACGACCAGGACCATACACACGGCCAGCAGTATCTGCAGCAGCCACCGCACCACCACAGATCCACAAACTCAGCCATCACACATAACCAGCATTGAGCACAGCAGTGAGCACTCTGGGGCCACAGGTGAGGCAGGTGTGAAGGAGAAACAGCCACGGGGGATTCACACCACAAGCACTTATGTACACTACCACGCAGTATGTAGACACTACCTCATGCACAGTACAGCACTACAGTCGTGGTGCATGACTCTGAGATTGTCATTATCGTACCCTGGCAACCTACCATTCAAAAGTGTGTCCGATTTCAGATCATATTATACACGAATCATAGTATTATGCACGAATATATTATACACGAACAAATTATACACGAATCACATGCGTCTCATATTATACACGAAATCAGACGCACTTTTGAATGGTAGGTTGCCAGGGCACGATAATAACCTCAGAGTCGCGCCCCGCGACTATAGGACATGAGCACTGACAAGCCACTAACTTTGCAACAATATGAGCATAAGACACCACATAGTCACAGCCCTAGGGTTTTGAGACAGTGTGGTAGGAAGATCAGAGCACACACACACACACACACACACACACACACACACACACACACACACACACACACACACACAAACAACCACAACGGACGGACGTGTCTCCCAACAGCTCCCAGGCCCAGGCTGCATACCTTAAGTAGTTTCCAGGAATTATGTTTATCCTGTCTCCTATGGTTTTGTTTTAAGTTTAAAATATTGTAAGTTAATATAGACTACCAAAAATGTAAAGATTTATTGGGAAGGATATACATGAATGGTTTGTAGTATTTTTCAGTAAAAGCTGTTTTTGCTACAGTAACCAACATCCAACATGGCCGAAAATGTAAACACTGAGGGACTCGAATTTCCTGGATTTGATAGAAACACTAATGTCATGGATCTGGTTAAAACATTGATAATGAGGATTAGTGAACTTGAAAAGAAAGTGAAGAATTTAGTGTTAAAGGACGTGTCTGAGAATACGAAGATTACTCTACAGAGTCTGATCCAGTCCAATGAGACGGCGAATGAGGAAATCAGAAATTTGAAGAGAGAAAATATTGAATTGAGGAGGAAACTAGAAGAGAGTACTAATAAAACAGAGAAGGTGAGTAATGTATTAGAAGAACATAAGGCAAAGTGGGCACACGTAGAAGAAGAACAGAAAGAAGTGCTCAGCTTAAGAGAAATCATCCATGAAGAAAGGGAAATGAACAAGAAAATGATGGAAGAAAATGTAGTGAAAATACTGAAGAAAAAAGAGAAAATAGTGAGAGAAACTGTAGAAAGGAACAAATGTGTGGTAATATTTGGAAACAGGAAGGAAGAAGAAAAGGTTAGATTCGTGAGACTCGAGAGAGACACGAACCTGGTGAGAGGTATATTAGGCAAAATTGACCCCGAAGGAGACAAGTGGGCAAAAGAAATTGAGGAAGTAAGGAGGATAGGGCCTTATAAGAAAGGGGAAACGAGACCAATGAGAGTCAAGTTGACGTCAGAAAGTTTAGTAAATGATATACTCAAAATGACCTGGAAATTAGGCAAAGAGGCAGGGATAGAAAATATTATAACACGAAAAGATCTGAATGAAGAAGAGAGAGAAGTTTTAAAATCACTGAAGGATCAAGTAAAGGAAAAAAATGATAAGAGGACAGAGGAAGAATGTAATACTTTTTTTTGGAGAGGAATGGACATGAAAGTAAGGAAGTGGTATATAAGGAAATAGAACCAAAGGAAACTAAGGGGGATAGCTGTGAAAGATCAGAAATTGAGGAAGTGGTACTGACAGAGAGAAGGAGAGAAGAGGGTATAAAAAACATCAAAAATAATTTAAAGGTGATATACACTAATATTGATGGTTTAATATCGGCAAAGCTTGAAATTAATGATTTCTTGAGAGAACATGAACCTGATGTCATGTGCTTTGTAGAGACCAAATTAAGAGAAGATATTGATGTTCATTTGGGAGATGGTAAATACAATATGTGGAGTCGAGACCGAAAAGAAAAAACGGGAGGAGAAGTGATAATAGCAGTGAAGAATAACATAAATGTAGATACCGTGGAAATGGGAGAAGGCAGGGCTGAAGTGATATATATGAATTTAGAAACTGGAGAGAAAGTCAAGAGAGATATGGCAGTAGGGTATGTTCCCCCTAAGACGAGAGCATGGAATGATGATGAATACCAGGAGATGTTGTCAGATATGGCTAGTTATTTACAAAAAACAATTGAGAAAAGCAACAATATAAGTTTGGTGGGTGACTTTAACTGTAAAGAGGTGAACTGGGAAGAATGGGACTCAGGAGGCAGCGAGGACTCGTGGGGCACTATATTATTAAATATAATAAAGAATAATGTGATGACGCAATGGGTCAAAGAAGAGACACGGTTCCGAGGTGAGGACACACCAGCAAGACTAGATCTACTGTTTACCAAAGAACCCGATGTAATATAATCATTGAAATATTTCTGTCTTATAGGAAAAAGTGATCATGTGGTCATTATATTCCAGATGATAATAGGGAACGTCGAGCCAAGAGACGAGCTTCATAGACAGGGAAGATACAACTTTGGGAAAGCTAATTTCACAGGACTGAGAAAATTTTTTGAAAATGTGGATTGGAGAAAATTCAGAGAAACAAGAGAGATACAAAGGAAGTGGGATATCTTTCTAGACCTCTATATTTGGGAGTGGAAAAATTTGTACCAAGAGTAAGAGGGAAAGAAAACAGGAAAAAGGAGTGATTTAATAGAAGGTGTATGATAGCAAAAAAAGAGAGATATAAGGCGTGGAACAACTGGAGAAAGAAAGGCAACACCAGAACAAAGGAAGAATATAAAAGAACTAGAAATGAATACACAAGAATACGTAGAGAAGAAGAAAGGAATTTTGAAAAAGGTATAATAGACAAATGCAAGGATGAACCCAAACTGTTTTATAGATTTATTAATGGCAAACTGAAACAAAAGGAAGGAATCACCAAATTGAAAGTAAAGGGAGAGGTCTATAAAGATGCAGCAATGCAAGCTGAAATAATGAACAAATGTTTCCAATCAGTTTTCACTAATGAAAAAGAGTTTGTGAAAGTGACTAGAAATGTACCGGTGTTAAAAGATATAAAAGTGGAGGTACAGGAAGTGTACAAATTATTGGAAACCCAAGAAGTAAGGAAAGCCCCAGGACCTGATGGAATTTCTAATTGGGTACTGAAGGAATGCAGAGAACAACTGGCAGATAAAATTCACAGTTTAATCATGTGTTCTCTGGAAGAGGGGAAAGTGCCAAAAGAATGGAAGAGGGGAAAGTGCCAAAAGAATGGAAGAGGGCAAATGTGGTACCAATTTATAAGGGAGGAAACAGGGAAGAATCCCTGAATTATAGACCAGTGTCTCTAACCAGCATGGTTGCAAAATTGAGCGAGAGAATCCTGAAAGACAGATGGATAAAATATCTAGAAGAGATGAATATTTTGGCCGAATGTCAGTTTGGATTCAGAAGTGGAAGGTCATGTGTTAATAACTTGTTGAGCTTTTACTTAAGAGCGATTGACGTGGTACAGGAGAGAGATGGTTGGGTGGATTGTGTGTACTTAGACTTAGAGAAGGCCTTTGACAAGGTACCCCATACGAGACTAATGTGGAAACTAGAATATACAGGAGGACTGAAGGGGAAACTTCTGGAATGGATGAGAGACTTTTTGAGAGACAGACAAATGAGGACAGTAATAAAGGACAGGATGTCTGGATGGAGGGAAGTAACAAGTGGAGTCCCACAGGGTTCGGTGTTGTCGGCAGTAATGTTCCTGATTTACGTAAATGATATGGTAGCTGGAGTGAACAGTTATGCAAGTCTGTTTGCTGATGATGTAAAGATCTTGAGCAAGGTAAAGGTTGAGGAGGATTGTAACATGCTGCAGGAGGATCTGGATAGGATACATGATTGAAGACGGACGTGGGAAATGAAATTTAATGTAAAGAAATGTAAAATATTGGAAATGGGTAAAAGTACCCGGAGGCCATCACTGAATTATTTGTTGGGTAATGAATTAATCACAAAAATGAGAGAAGAGAAAGATTTGGGTGTGCTGGTCCAAGATAGTTTGTCACCTGAAAAACACATTAACAAGATAGAGAGACGTATAAACTCTTGACTAACATAAGAGTAGCATTTCATTATATGGATGAGGAGATGATGAAAAAATTGATAGTGGCCATGATCCGCCCCAGGTTAGAATATGCAGCAGTGGTGTGGTCCCCACACAAAAAGAAAGATATAAACAAGATTGAGAGAATACAAAGAACAGCAGCCAAAATGGTCCCCAGTCTGGTAGATCTGTCATACAGAGAGAGGCTGGAAAAGCTGGATTTGCCTTCCTTAGAGGAAAGGAGAAAGAGGGGAGACATGATTGCAGTGTTCAGGACCATGGTGGGAGTAGATAAAACTGACCGAGAAGATCTGTTGTTATGGGATAAGAGAGTAACAAGAGGACACGGAATGAAATTGAAAAAGTCAAGCTGCTTGAAGGATATCAAGAAACATAGCTTTCGTTACAGAAGTATAGATTTATGGAATAGCCTTGACAAAGAGATCGTCCAGTCAAAAAACTTAAATGAGTTTAAAGCTAAATTTGACTTACTAGGAAACTGCGATGGGAACCCACGAGCATAGCATATTTCGTGTGTATCTCAATTAGGTATATTGGGTAAATACATAAGTATTTGGAACGATTTAGACAAAAAGGTGGTGCAGGAGAAAAACATTCATGTGTGTAAAAGTAAACTAGATAAATGTGGATATGGAGACAGGACAACATGAGCATCGCTCAATTCCTGTATACTACAAATAGGTAAATACACACAGACAGACAGACACACACACACACACACACACACACACACACACACACACACACACACACACACACACACACACACACACACACACACACACACACACACACACACACACACACCACTTGCTGGCTCAGCGGTAATGTTCTCGCTTGCCATCTGGTAGACGGGAGTTCGCGCCTCGCTCAGGTTGCGAAAAGTTTCACTGACGAAGTGGGTGAAACTTTTCCCCCTCGAGCAAGGGGATGGGTGTGTGCGTGTGTGTAGGTCACAGTCTTGCCCTTAGATCGGACTATATGAGCTCTCAGCTCCTTTCCGGGAGGGTAAAAGCTGACGATCACGACCATCAAATGATCCTGACCAACCCGGTGAGTTACACACACACACACACACACACACACACACACACACACACACACGACAACACTGCACAAACATTCATGGGCAACAATCAGAGTGCGGCGGTATTCTCAGTGCGCTTGGAAGATCGGAGCACTCACACACACAAACACACACACACACACACACACACACACACACACACATGACAACACTGCACAAATATTCACGGGCAACAATCAGAGTGCAGTGGTATTCTCAGACAGTGTGGTAGGAAGATCGGAGCGCACGCGCACGCACGCACGCACGCACACACACACACATGCAACAATACTACACAACGTCCACGGGCAACAATGAGAGTGCAGTGGTAATCTCGCCGTGCCGAGTGAGACTAAATCTGATGGGCTGGTGCATAGCGAGTGTTTTCAATGGCTGGTGTGTTTCAGATTTTCCCTTACACTCATTGGCTACTGTGTATGAGCCAGTTGATACGGCTCAACATTGGATATTGCACAGAATCACCAATTACACGGAGGTCCCGAAGATACGAGCACTGAGGTTCCATTTGGTACAGTCGTATACAGTTACTACTCGTTTTACGTTGATTCGGTATACGATAATTCGCTACAACGATAACAGAAAAGTTCCACCCTAAAATCCGATTTGCGATGAATTTCCTGCTGTAACGATACTATCTATCTATCTATCTATTGCCAGATGCCTCAATCCCGTTTGGGGTGGCCACAAACAAATCGCCTCCAAGTCGCCCTGTCCCCCGCCATTTCACTGCCCTGCTCCCAACTCACACCCCCCTCTCTCATATACCTCTCCACCTCATCCCTCCATCTCATCCTCAGCCTCCCCCTCCCTCTTCCCCCCTCCACCTCACTCACATATACTCTCTTCGTCAGTCTTTCACCCTCCATCCTCTCCACATGGCCATCGGAAAATTTCGTACGAAACGCCAGACACATGCAAGGTGACAGTCGCTTGTCTCAGGCAAGATGGCGGCCCCAGCGTGCAAAGCATTGTTTTGGTTCAGTTGCGGTCCCGCCACCCCTTCAAAGCCCTGTCTTTTCCACTCGTTCACGTGTGCCCCTTGCTATCGTCACCTCTCAGCCAAGCATCGTGCTACAGTAGGCCTATACATCATGTAGCACCAGGCCAATGTTACACAAATGTGACTGTTGTGTTGTTGCAACAATTTACTGTACGTGAGTAACGCTGCCTGTATTGGTGTGATTGTGTTTGTTTTGGTCTGGGAGACGACTTGGACTGACATAGGAAGTGATTAAGGTGGGTTGTCATTTTTGTTTCAGTCTTGGGTAGGTGACTTTGGGAAGCTGAGTTGACATAACTCCCCTTTTATAATGTGTTTCAATCTCCCGATTTACGATAAAATTGTTATACGTTAAGGTATGACCTGACGTAACCCCATCGTATAACGAGTAGTGACTAATAAATTCTCATACAACGAAAAATGTAACTAATGGTAAAATATTGGTTAGGTTCAAGGACCCCATCAAAGGTAAGAGTTCAGGCTAAAATATACGATACCAAATGCAACAAACACATCTATATTACTGAACCATATAGACAGCAATCTGAAAGAGCAAACAGTATGCATATAACCTGATTGCACATTAATTAAATATATAAAACATGCATAACACTCACCTGTGGTAATGTGTTGGAGGCGGGAAGCTGGTGGTCGCCACCTGAGCGGTCCGGCCAATTCTCTCCAAGGTATAAGAGAAAACAGCGGTGACTGCGTTTGCTGGGATGACTGACTTAGAATCCTCCCAGCTCCTCTTGATCTCTAGGGGAAGAGGCAAGATCTGCTTGTGCACAGCTGGAAGATCTTGGCCAGGAAAACCCTCGAAGCCATGCACACATGCAGGCCACAGCTTTTTCCACACTCCATTCATATTTCAGGAGGTTATTTCATCCCATGAAAATTTCATGTGCTCAAGAGCGTGTTTGATGTTTAAGCTCTTCCAAAAATCCTTCACCATCATCTTGCCATCTTCTGTTCCCATCACAAGCTGCTTCATACACCACATGGTGTAATAGGCTCAAGTTGCCATTACACCCTGATCCATTGGTTGGAGGACGGATGTAGTGCCAGGAGGAAGAAAACAACTTTGACATTAGGGCATGAAACTTCAAGTGTTGTGGGATGACCTGGAGCGTTGTCAATGATCAACAAACACTTGCTACCTCTCCACGAAAGGTGAAAGGTAGTCCAGGATGTAGTCTCGAAACAAAGGCTGCATCACCCACGCTTTAGGGCTGGAGCACCAAACAACAGGCAGCCTCTGTTTAACGCAGCCCTTCAGAGCCTGTGGAGTCTCTGAATGAGAAACCAACAGGGGTTTCAGTCTCACATCTCCTTCTGCACTCCCACCAAGGAGTGTGAGGTGGTCCTTACCTGCCTTGTGTCCTGGAGCTATTTTTTCCTCCCTCGAGATATAAGTCCGGGATGGCATTTTTTTCCAAAAGAGGCAGGTTTCATCGAGGTTAAAAACTTGTTTAGGAGAGTATCCTCCCTCCTCAATAATCCTGGCAAGCTCTTCTGCAAAATTACTAGCAGCCTCTGTGTCAGCACTTCCAGCTCCTCCTTGAATTCTAATGTTAACAAATAATGGAGGTTAGTACGTTTCCTGAAAAGTACTAACTAACCATCACTAGCAGCGAAAGTGTCACTCACTGATACCTGTGTGCCTGCAGGTGAACGAGGCCCTGCGCTAGTGGACACTTCAGCCTCATCGCTCTCCCCAACCATGGCCCTGACACTCGCATCATGCTCCTTCTTACACTTTTTCCAGACTGCAAGTGCCTTCTCCTTGATTAAGGCCTTGGACACATGTGCATGAGCTTGGTTCTGGCCTTCCAACCAAGCTCGTAGCAGTCGCTGCATCTTCATGATGGAGTCACGAAAGAGAGTAGCTTGCACACTTGTACTTAATGCCGCACTACCTGCCATTTCCAACTCGACTTAATACAGTGCTCACAGTAGATAAAGATGGGTCAAAAACATGACAGAGGTCCAAAACTCGCTTACCACGACTGTGTCTCTTAACAATTTCTAACCTTTTAGTGAGTGTTACTGCTGGCACTCTAGCCTGCTTAGCACCACCACTGGAACTCACACTTGAAGACACTGCATGCTTGGGAGGCATAGTTAACACAGGTAAAGCACTAGAGACACAAAAAAGGCACAGTTATACACCACATGCTCAATACACGCACAGCACCACACAAATCACAGTCAATTAAGAGCACATAGTCTAGCTACGTAACAGTATAGTAGTACAGGGCACCAATAAGTCACAAGAAGCACAATAAATATACTATATACTGTACCAGCAAAGTCACTAAAATCACTGTTGGGAAAGTCACAAGGCACGACACGATTAAGGACGTGAGAGCATACTTGCGTAATACTGGAGGACGCTGAGTGAGAGAGATGGGAGAGTAGGTAAGGGACACGGGAGGGGTGTGCGGTTCTCTTCCACTGCCCACAAACTCGTCTCTACGCATCTGAATCATCGTACATCATCATACAGCCCAGATACATTAGCGGTAGGGAGCACATTTTGAAAAAATTTTACTCGCCCCAGACTAAATGTCGTATCATTGGAGTTTCAAAATCATATAACGAAAATAGTCCCTAATTTACCCAGGTCGTTTCATCAGTTTCTCGTTTATTGAATGGTCGTATAATGGAACCTACCTGTACATCCCATCTCAGGGCCAGATGTTGCATATTTTCACTGGATATTGCATTAACAGAGCCGAGTCAGCAGCGTCGGCTATTGCAATGGGTTGGATACCACAACAACAGATAATTGAAAGTTTACAGTAGTTTATTCTTAGTTGCATAAAAGCCTTTGCAACTGGCAAAAAAAATGAGAACAATTACTGAAGATGTTGAAAATAACTCAACTTTACCCCTGTCTGAAGGTATAGTGATGATGATGATGATGATGATGATGATGATGATGATGATGATAATGGTGGTGGTGGTGGTGGTGGTGGTGGTGGTGGTGAAGGTGGTGGTGATGATGATGATGATGATGATAACAATAATAATAATAATAATAATAATAATAATAATGATAATAATAATCCCTCACCTCGACCCTAATATAGAGATTAAGCAGCATGATGGTTAGGATGATGATGATGATAAAAATAATAATGATAATAATAATAATAAAAATTATATTGATAATACTAATACTACCACTAATAATAATAATAATAAAAATAATAATAATAATAAAATAATAATAATAATAATATTAATAATAACAGTAACAATAATAATGATAATACTAATCTATCTATCTATCTATCTATAGCCCGACGCCCTAATCCCGCAAAAGGGTGGCCGCAAACAAAACGCCTCCAAGTCGCTCTGTCACCCACCATTTGACTACCCTCCCCCCAACACACACCCCCCTCCCTCATACACCTCTCAACTCCATCCCTCCACCTCATCCTTGGTCTACCTCTCCCTCTCCCTCCTTCCACCTCACCTACATACACCCTCTTAGTCAGTCTTTCATTCTCCATTCTCTCCACATCTCCAAACTACCTCAGTGTATTTCTCCTAATCTTCTCAACCACATCCACATCCACCCCACAACGTTCCTTCGCTTCTTCATTCGTCAACCTGTCCCTCCATGTCACTCCACACACTCCTCTCAAGTAACTCATTTCCACTCCTCTCACTCTTGACTTATTCCCCTCTTGCAAGGTCCATGCCTCGCTTCCATACATCAGGGTAGGGATCACAATACTATCAAGCAGTGGCTTCTTAACTTCCATACTCACCTCCCTATTTCTCATCACTGCTTTCAGTGAACCAACAACCTTCCTTCCCTGCTGTACCCTTTCACGCACTTCATCCCCCAAAGTTCCATCCTTACTCATCACACTAACCAAGTACTTGAATGCATTCACACTCTCCATATCCTCACCATCCAACCTCACTGCACACTCTGTGACTTCATTCCTCTCAAACACTATAACTTTACTTTTGTTTACATTAACTTTCAGATTCCTCCTCCTACACACTGTCCCAAATTCATTCACCAAACCTTGCAACTCCCATTCATCTTCACTCAACAATACTGTATCATCAGCAAACAGCAACACCAGAATCTTCCAAATCTCACCCTCATTCATTAGAGCCACCCCCATATTCATTGCCCTACCTTGCACCTCCTTTGCAACCCCATCCATGTACAGTACAATCCCAGTTAACCGGGCGGCTTGGGGAATTTACCTTCCCGGTTACAGATTTTTCCCGTAGTTCTGATATTCAAATCTATACAAAGGCGATAATTATCACAGCAGTAAATACAATTCAGTTACTCACCACTCACATCAGGGGTCACACTAAGAGATTCCACCTGAAAAATTGCCTCGTAAACACACACCATGGTCATTATGCACGTGCATGCAATGCCTTGCAGTACTGCAAAATGCACAAGTCCATTCTCATAACTACCGAATAATTTGTTGTATGTGTACTCATAAATATGGAAAACTAAAGAAATAAAATCCTGAATATTTATTGGTGAATTATCACGACACCTGTGTCCCCACATGAGCTTTGTTTACGGTCCCGGCCCCAACTGACCGCCATCATTTTGCCATTCATCTGTTTTGCACCAATCTGTTAACTTCCGAAGTATTCGTTGTATGTACTGTACTCGTAAAACTGGAAAATAAATAAATAAAATCTTGAACATTTATTGGTGAACTGATGTTAAGACTGCACTGTAGAATTATCATGACCCCTGTGCCCCCACACAAGCTTTGTTTACAGTCCCGACCCCGACTGACCGCCACCATTCCACCCTTCACCTGCCAAGCAGCTGTTTTGCAAAAAATAAAATACAGTACATGATTTACATATGAAAAGCAAGCATATTTTTTTTTTTTTCTTCCAAGAAAGTAAACCTTCATGCCTATTAACAATTTTTTTTTTTTTTTCATCTCTGCCAGCACACATGCGTTCTAAGATGGATTTATGTGGTGCAAGTTAGAGTTAGTCCGTTAGGAAGAAAAACACCGGCGTTTGCTGTTTGTTGATTTGTTCTCTCCCAAGATGTCTGGTTTACAAATTACATGCCTGCCTGTGAAACAATTTAACCATCGAATACTGAAATCACACTCGTCTTCTATATTCATTTTACTGTGAAACTCTCTTGCTTTTTCTTATATAAGAGGACCAGAAATAGGTGCTCCCCTAGATCTTTCTAAGCAAAACCACTCAAACGATGAAGAGTTTATACCTTTTACAATGAACTTACTTGTCTCGCTTTTCATGAAAAATTCATTAAGCTTGGATGCTTAGGCCTTGATATCATAAACCGTTAAATTTCCTACATTACATTCAGTCATCTGTGTTTTATAATACTCGCCTTTTTCAAATCTATTGCATATGTCCAGCTTCTGTTTCAAGGTAAGCACGACACGCTTACGTTTAGTTTGCTCTTTAGGCATTTTGGAGTGTACAAATTACCGTCCATCAAAGCAACACAACAGCAAGAGAGCTTGTTTACTGTCTGGTGGTAAAAAGCAGTCTGGTGATTTGTGGAAATTGTGGAGGGTGTGGAGGATGACTGAATTCAAGTAGGGGAAAGAGGGAAGAGGAGGGCTGGTTAAGAGGATTTACTAGGGATTTATATTAGCCAGAAATGCCTTCACCTCGCTTAGTCTGACTTCACCCAGCCTAGCGTGACACGATAAAACGGCGGTTTGGCGGTCAATTCAAATTGGTGCACAGTTATAACTTACTGACATTTTTACCAGCCCTTGAATTTTCCCTTTTTTCTGAGTATTCCGTTTATCTGGATACTGGTTAGCAGGGATTGTACTGTATATATTAAACAGCCATGGAGACATCACACAACCCTGTTTCAGTCCCACACTGAGATCAAAGAACTCACTCAGCTCACCATCCACTTTCACCGTAGCCCTAGCTCCTTCGTACATACTCTTCACAGCACTCAACAATTTCCCCTCCACTCCATATATTCTAATCCACATACCTTGCCTATCTATTCTGTCATAAGCT